>NW_026252545.1:0-41852 GCF_025094135.1 Mucor mucedo | reverse complement strand
GATAAAATCAATACAGATATAAGAATAATTAAATATGCTGTTATTTATATTAATTGACAGGTCGGGCGAAAAAACGGATCGGGCATCAGCTTTACACAGATAATTTATTAGTTATATTGAGTTTGGGACATTTTTGGGGTAGCGGGTATAGATACAGAGGATAACATGGGCTGATACTATTAAAGTTATACCAGGCATTCCCATGGCAAGTACAAAGAAAAACGGATCTAAAATGGGTTTTACAAGTACAAGGGATACCGGAGATACATTATTTGGAACAGAGACGTTAGACGGGATACAGTCGTGGTGTTTGACTTGTGACATGTGAAACAGAAGACTTAAAACAGGGCCTAGATAGGACAAGGTCAATGACCTAGTTTGGTTTCAATAATAATATGAGATATTTTACTTGATTATATACAACTGGAACCTAGGCGATTCATGTCAGTTAACTGTATTCTCACTCATGTTGTTACCGGTAAAATAGTTGGTACACCTTCTTGTCAGTTGAATCGTAACTGGAAAAAACTACGTACAACAATTAGCTAGTTCTTCTTCAACTCAGCGTTACCAATGTGTTTCTTTGTGCCAATTTTGATAAGAATAATATATTGAGTAAATTAAGATAGTTTGATTCAAACATGGTGTGGAAGTGCAATTATGAAATTGTGTGAAAACTCTTTAATTTTGCTACTCGATTGTTAATGCATGAATCCAAGTATTACACCAATTTAAATATTTGCTGCATACAGCTCACTGAATAATTGTTTGGAATTCGAGACATAAAACTAATACTGATAATTAGTGTAGAAGAACATCCAACAGTGGTATGAAACATTATAGTAGCAGGAGATACTTTTAATTATATCCTTTTCGGTACCATTATCCAAGAGATTCAGCATGTCTGGTATCTCTTAAACCATGTGTATATAGATTAGCAGGTTAAGAATATGAGTAATTTCGAAAGAAAATAAAAATTAAACTAGTGAATGAATTGAGAGTTTTATTACCAAGGCTATTTCAGAAGTAGGTGTGAAGACTAATATGGATAGTTTCCTAGTCTTGTGTAAAATAGATTATGTTCCTAGAAATAGGTGCAATTCCAGAAGGTCATTAGCGATTTCATGCAAAATGTATAGGGTATCTGTCGATTTAAATCACATCCTTCTAGTGGTTTTTGATAATACAAAAAAAAGGTATCCCTTGTGTTACTATTTTTAATATGTTCTTGAATTGTATTTTATAAACTTTTATGTCGCTTATTGGCTTAACAATAATAGTTTAAACTATATAAAACATTGTGGCGGTCCTTCTCTATATGTTGAAAAGGATTGACACAATTCTTGCTAAACCGAGATATTGGAACATTGTATTGCTCCCAATTCTGCATATTTTATTTACATTGTTGTCAAAGGCTATAATATTATAGTCGAACTCATACTAGATTGCCGTAGACAAGCAAACAATGGAAGTCGACGATAAATTACCTGTAGGGTCCTGCAAAACCATAATTCCACTTATATAATCAGAGCTTAGTGATAGTGTAAGTTCACACATTTTTCTATTAAAAGTATTTGACCAATTCTGGAGTCGTAGACCATGAACAGAATTTGTTAACATCTCTAGTGACTTAGGCCTTACGTAACGTGATAGGTCATGGGTATCGTCTTGTATCCTGTGAGGTTTTTGATTCCAATTATTTTTTGTCTAAATATTTAAGCAGTTTATGGGAGCCATAAATCATGTGTAAACCTGATTTGTACGTTTTTTTTCAAACTGGCCCTGAACAAAATTACCTAAACACTTACCACCAAAATAGTCATACGCTAGAGTTGAAGGAATTCTTCGTGGTCGGGTGTAAACCAACAAAAACAAATCAGTCCGCATCCTGCCAGATTGTATTTGTTCCGAATTTATTATGTACAAATTATCACACTGAAAAATAAATATTCAACAGTTGTTCTTTTGTCATGTCAATTTACTAAATCTGATTGTCTTTCAAAAGCACGCACGCTCTTTTGTAAGTAGGTTGTATCTAACTCTTGGCTTGCACGCTCTCATTCTTAATTATGAAATAAAAACTCATCCACTATTACGGAAATCATTTAAATTCCGCTTCATGCATAGGCTCAAAACCAAATGAGTTGTTTATATTTTCAATGCATTACAAAAACAACAACTCAAAATCACTAGTTTTCAATTTTGAACACGTCAAATCGCACATTGTTTTCTTTATATTACGGTAACTCTTTTTTCTTAAGTAATTAGCTTGAAGCGTTGCCATGTAACTCCATTTAAAGCATTGCCATTTGGATTCCGTAACTACACTAATTTCATAAATTATTCGTGCACTCCAGGAAAAAAATTCGTTCATTTTTACCATAAAATTTCGTTCAGCGCCCCAATAATATTTCGTTTAAACTAAGAAAAAAATTACGCGCATTTAAAAGTGAAAAATTCGTTCATTTTCTGGAGCTAGTTTACAAAATTACATTTGCAATGAATAACATTATTATTGAAAATGGTCAAGGAGGCGCAATTGATGAGCAGGGAAATGAGATTGTTGAAATGTTAATGGATGTCGACTACGAGACTTTTCCCTTGGAAAACGCTACAGAGTATGATCAATATGTCGATGTCAAGCCAACCGAGAAAGAGAAAAAAGAGGTTAAGAAAGAAGAGTTGGTGGAAGCTGAGACTGGCAGCACCGACCCTGAAATACCTATTCGAGAGACTTATAGACGTTATAAAGACGAGGATAAAGAAAAGTTTTTTTATTATTTAACGCAGACAGATATGTCCACCCGAGCAATTGCTCAGAAATTGAATATACCTCCTTCAACAGCGCAAACATGGGTAAAACAAAATGAAAAAGATCCCGAAGACACGATCATGCGAAGCCCGGCAGTGGAAGACCAGTTGGTAGACCCGCATTGCTAAATGAAAACCACGAGGCCTTTTTGGTCAACCTTGTAGACGAAAATGCTGGGTTGGTTTTGGATGAGATGATGGAAAGTTTGACAAATCATTTCAGTGACCTCAGCATTTCCAAAACGGCACTCTATAATTTTGTAACCGAGAAATGCCGCATATCTTTGAAAAGAGCCCACTTTAACTCTGTCGAAAGAAATAGTCCTGAGAAAATTGAGCAGAGACGTCAATGGGTTATTAGATGGATGAGTACTGATATGGACTACTATAGTAATTGCGTGTTTATCGATGAAGCTGCGTTTCATATTAATATGAAACGTAGCGTAGCATGGTCTAAGAAGGGAGAACGTGCGGTTGTTATTGTGCCTAAAACAAGAGCAAAAACAACAACTATTTTGGGGGCCATCTCACCTTACGGTGTTGTCAACGTCAGTATCCGACGTCCAAGAGTTGCAGCCTCTTCAAACAAAACAAAAGCCGAAGGAGGAAAGCCTGTCAGTATCAAAGGCGGGACCGTTACAGGTCATTATTTTAACTTCATTGCCAACACACTAGACGTAATGGATCGACACGAGGAGTTTAAGAACCACTATCTTGTCATTGATAATGCGCTTATCCACACCAACAAAAATATACAAACATATATCGAAAAACGTGGGTATGGCTGTATCTATCTCCCTCCTTACTCCCCTGAACTGAATCCAATCGAACAGTTTTGTTCAGTTTGTAAGAGTAAACATAAGCGGGTAAAGCTGTTGGATGAAGAGACCTTGACAATGAGAATAAGAGATGCATGAAACAATGTACTTATCAGTGACCTCCAAGGCTTTTGTAGATATTCTACAAAACATTTGATGATTGTCTTGAAGGTAAACCCATTTAATAAAATATATTTTTATTCGTTCATTTCGTTCGTAGACTCTGCACGAATTATTTATTAATTTTTGAGCGATAATTTAATTCGTCGCTGAACGAAATGTTTTCTTGAAGATGAACGAATTTTTTTCCGTGAGTGCGCGAATATTTTGTGAAATTAGTGTATGGTCTCTTGAATATTACCCATGTAGTGAATATTACCAAAATGTATGATTTTGTTTATCAACATCCGTCTTAGTACTTCATAACTTTTTTATTAAGCCGAGGTTTTTTCAAACCAAAGCTCCGTTTCGGTATAAATTTTGACCTTGGCGGCGCTACCCTAAATGTTTGAACTTCACTTTTGTCTGGTAGGCTGCTCTCTGAAAAACGTTCGAACTGCCGCAAGCCTGTTAGAATTGAATAACAAATAAATATTTATTTAAATGAAAGAGATATGTGGATGTGGTAGATTAAAGTATATTAATTTCGAAATATTTCAGTGTAAACAATATTAGATGTGAATGATCTTTCTTCACCTTCAATGTTTGATATTGCTTTAGGAGTTGAAATTCTGATGTCATTGGGTTTTTGTACTCGGAATAATACTACATAAAGCTTTTATGCAGGAAAACAGGCGGTGGAAGATATAGAACAACAGAATCTAATAACTAGCCTTGTGATTTGTTGATTGTCACTGTAAATGCTGGTTGAATTAGGAATTGGCAGATATTAAATTCAACACTAACTTGTTCCACAGTGGAGTACAAAGTAATGGATGGAATAAGACCAATGTTACCTTCGTATGGTGCAATAGTGTCCTTTGCTTGAATTACATGCTGAAGAAGAGCTTTGCAGATAAATCGAGTACCGTTACACACGGTTTGTGCAGCTGCCAAGTTCTAAATGATCATAATTGGGGAGCCTAGTTTTAATTTTAACACACGAGGCGGAAGACTACCACATTGTTAAAAGCTCTTACGCTCTGGTAGCAATATCAAAGCATCAATACCCGAAAGAGCTGTATTAGTAGTACGCAAAGTGGTTTACTCTGTAGGAAATGGTTCCAAAACATGATTTTTGACGCCCGATCAAAACACATTAGTTGGAGTGGGTATGTCTTTAAGCTTCAAAGACGCAGATGAAACATCACTGTCGTTTTCAAAGTTTTTATAGATATCGCAGCAGAGGTGATCCATGCCGCTTTCTGGAAGAATTATTTAGTCAGGTATCTTAATAATATTACTTGTGTTTGGGCGAACAGGGTATAAACCGTTTCCATTATTCCAAAGAAAAGAAGGAAATTCCGGAAGCCCTAGAGCTGATTCTGAATTGTGCGCCAATTGAGCTTGTTGTACCCGCATAATCAATGAAAGTCGCAATTGCTTAATGGGTCTCTAAAGATGAGATGTAATCATGCAGGCGTCATGATCGTGTCACGTAGATGCATTTATTTTGGTAATTCTTTGCCAGTACCTTCTAGTCAACGTGTCAGCCATCAATCATCAAATATCTGACATATATAAGTAAGGGCTTACTAAACTTTGTCGTTGCTTATTTTCATGCTAAATGACTATACCATCCTTTACTATAAGTATAGCCTAACTTTCCCTCATCTTTCTTCCCCTTCATCAGATATATTATGCAATAACCCTCTATCCTCTTTTCCTCTTTTTTTTCTCTCTCTCTCTCTTTTAATAAATAAAGTAAATGTCATTTATTTTTTTGTTCTTGGAAGCAAATTCTCTTCTGTCTGTCCTGTGTTGATGTCCGCTCGTGACAGCAGGCTTGGATAATGTTCTCTTTGCTACGTTTGAGAACGACAGGTAAAATTTGAAAAGAGTCACTGCTAAAAACTATTAGTTTCGCTCTTAAGGATAATGTACCAAGAAGTGAGTCCAGATCATTCATAATGTCTCTGTAACGTATATCAGCAGTTTCCAAAACATCACGACTGATCATTGGAGCATCGCCCTAAACTATTAGTGATGATGATGCTATCAATGCCGCATTATTTCTTTATGGCTTCAAAAAACACATTGCCGCCTGATAAAAATGTAGGGGAATACCAAACCTTGAATGAGATCTGCGGCTAATTTTTTTAAAAAAAGAAGCAGTTCAACTTACAGTCCCGGATTGATCAATAGTGTTCCTTCTTCTAACTGCCTGCAGCAATGCATTGAAAATGAATGTTTTATCTGTAACACCTGGATCATCCAAAAAACAAAAATTGTATTTCAAGGGGAAACGGGAATTTTGAAAGACGTTTTCACTCTCCACCAAATTCAAAACAGTTAAAAACACTGCATGCTGATAACTGATGAAAGGATGCTCCGCCAGATCAATCATTGAGCGTTCAGCGTCCAAGCATAACTCCCGTTGTTCACGCTAAAGCCTCCTCTTACTTTCAAATATTTGTCCGGTATTATTGCGTCTATTATCGATCGGTAAACAAAAGCCTCCAAAATTAATGATCTTGATTTTATTCAAATCAAGGATTTCATTTAAATCCATAAAGAAGTTACCATATGCTTTTTCTTTCATTGCAACCGTTAACTCAGTGATAACATCGGTCAAAAGCTTTCTTTTAGCATATAAATAGTCCAAAAAAGGTTGCCTTGTGTGTCATCCATAACTGGAAGGGGTAGTACGGCTCTCGGAAAATCAAGATTGTGACAAACAATCGTCGCTACATTGCAGGTAATTGCAATGTGTCACTCTCCTACAACCATGTATCTCATTGGTCGTCATCCGCAAGTAGATGTTTTGCACGGGAAGCAGCTTGATAAGTTTTGTATACTACACCATCTACAGTTCTTATCTCTTAAAACTGTTCGGCGGTTCGATATTGCCCAATAAAAGCCGCAAATAATAGTTTTCGGCCTCTTTTGGTGAAACAGGGTAGATACCGCCTGTGGTTTGACGAAAACCTATTTGTCTTTTTCTCACTTTTTTCCAAGTATACTGCTCCAGAGACTAATGATATAAATAATGATAGGTATCTGGATCGCTACGGCTTATGCTAAACCAAGCTGTCAAAATAGTGTCTTTACTGGCTGCATTTGCACGAACATCACTAAGATTAGCATTCTCCAAAAAATACACCATTTGTCGCCCAGGATGATGAATGCTTAATCGCGTATGCGCTGAAAATTCTTTATGCAATGAGAGCCCAAATATTCTCCAAATCCCTTCGGGTGGAAAAACATATCTCGCGTCTGTGAACCTATCGATTTTGTCCTGACATATCATATTATTTTGCTGTCCATTACTACTTACTTGAACACTTGCTCTATCGGACCTTTATAAACATACTTATAAAGATACTTTACAGTAGAAACGATGTTGTATATTTGGAAATTTATATGGGCATCGTATTTCGTACAGAAATAAATGTTGTGAGGTACAAACCATATATTATCCAATGCCATTTTATTTTCTTTTCCAACGCTTATAACATCTCGTCTTCTTCTTTAAATAACATAGCCGGAATTTGCTGTTGTTGTAGTAAGAGTACAATTTTTGTGGTAGCCCTTTAAGCACTTTCCATCTTTTATGCAAATGGATCTGGGATTTAATGCACCACATCGACCGTGCATCATGTTGTTTGTGACCGTATGATACGCTAAGGGATGTTGCTCATCATTTGAAATCTCAGCGTAATTAATATTTTCAAAATCATTGGTCGAGCTAGGTCTGTTTTCAGGTCTCACAATAAACAAACTGTAAGCATGAGATAAACCTCTTTTCTGAAACTAGATCACACAAACATATTCAACGACTACACCAAGAATATAATCTTTGCTGATATTCTTAAGAAGACTTTTATACGTTAATCGAAAAAATCTTGGGCAAAGATCAGGTCTGTCTGTAGCAGTTTGACTATACAACAACTCGCTTGGGATTTCATGCCATGTAAGATTACAGGTAAAAGAAATAAAAAATCATGCTTTCCAAAACGTCTAATAATACTAGTGGCATCTTGATACAACTGGGACATATGTTGCGGCCCACCAATGAAGGAGCTTCGAAGAATAAGTTTTCGACAATTAGAGCTCGTATCATTGACATCACGTGCAACATCATCTTTTAAAACAAGGTAAAGTTCGGTTCAAAGACTTGACTGGTTATTTCTTATAAAGTTTAAACGAAACTGGCCAATCTTAGCGTACATAACCACATTACACTGATGGAATCGGTTTCCATAAAGCCGGAGATCATGCCCCCAGTTTCTAAACCGGAGATGGAAACTATAAAATTGCATTTTAGTGACTTTTAAACCGTTATCAGATACACATTCTTTATGCCATCCCGATTGATCTGTTGGGAATATCAAAGCGTAAGACATTGGATCGTATGTCTGGTGTAACTCGTTGATACACTTACTTTGACCCTGATTTTGGGGTATAATACTAATATCCCTAACCCTAATATAATCCCCTTCCGGTCTATTGTCACAGCCCAAAATTAATATCCCAACTTCAATCGAACTCGTTGGTGAACTATGTCTTCGTGGATCTGGGAATTCTACTGCCTGGAATACCAGTGCCAGATCTGCAACGTAATCCGAATTCTCAATCAAATATTGGTTCATTGTCCTAAAGTGTCTGACTATAGGATTGATATCATGCATTAAAATTTTGTAAGTCTTTTAACGTGTTGATTTCGACATGGCTTGCAACACGGTGTCAATTTTCAATCCCATGTTAACCATCAAAAACATAAATTTGAGCAAATGATGATGCAACATTGTTGGATGGGAGCAACAATCCAATTCGGTCATAAATATTGCCATGAATTCGAGAAGCATACGCCCAGCCGCGAGAGTTCTGAACAGATTCGTCCCTATTGATACCCATGGAAGTAAAGCTTAAGGCATTGTGGTTAGACCGCATGTGTTTTTTAAACTCCCTGTTTCTTTGATCATTTTCGCGTAATAAGTTGGATATAAGTCCAGGTTTAGGATGAACTGTTGTCTCTTTTATTTCCCAATTCACTACAGAGTTGAAAGCTGCCAGTATGAAGACGGCTTTCTGACCTTTCTTCGACCCACATGAATGCCTTGCATTCCGTACACATCGTCGTCATTCTTCCAAACCATGTCTACTGGGCAGTATTTCCGTTTGCTTTGCTTGATTTATAGTCTGGTGGGCACGAATACTATTCTGGCGGCACAAAAGGCTAGTTTTTCTTAAATGCCCAAGTTGTTGACATGTTGAACAGCGGACAATTCTTTCTTGGACTGGCTCATGGGTTGAAATGAACTCGGGTTCGTCTACCTCTATGTCCTATTTGGAATCAATCTTAGTTAAAATGCTTACAAAAAATTTTCTTTTTGCTGTACCACAGGAATTGAGGTTGGGTTATTTAGTGCATTATCATGGTTATTCAATGAAGATGGCACCTAAAAAAATGTCAGTATTTTCAAATAAAAAAAAAAAAAAAAAAAAAAAAAAAAAAAAAAAAAAGGAGAGATGACTACATTCGTATTTAGGTTTACTGTATTTAAAGGAACATCTAGGTGGGATCTACGACTATGACCTTTTTGACCACAGGACGCACAATTTGCACTATTATTTGACAAGTTTTAGAAAAATATAAAGGACAACGTTAATACTATGAGCCGTATTCTTGGGTGGAATTTACCCCGCACCCCCAATTTTTTTATCACTCCTTAAAAATTGCGCTGTTTAAAGAAAAAGCATACTGTTTTTCAAGATATTAGCGCTTTCAAGCTTAATACTATCAGCCGTATTCTTGGGGGAGCGGGAGACCCGTCTATATGGGACGAAAACTTGAGGAAAATTGAGCCAAAATGGTTTTCAGGTGTGACTGGGTTTTTTAGAGGTAGAAAATAACTGGGGTATTTGTTGACTTAATTTTTCTCTCGAACTTTCTTTCATTTATAACAATTACTCATTCTGAATTCTTCTTCATTCTTCGGGATCTCTCCTACGCCTATTGATTAAATTGCTGTTGCCATCGGGGAATGCGTAATCTGGTAAAACTTGTATGGGCTGAAGGATGCCCTGACGAACGGTTATACTTTAAAAACTCTCTCCAAGTCGACTTAGGTCCGTTGAGAATTAATAGTCTGTAGTACTTAGTAATGCGAAGCTGGTTACAAGCACGTTAGGCAAATAATGCCTTTTCTGCCATCCTACGTATTAGCTACTTAGTTTGCTGAATAGTTCAAACGCTCTCTTCAAGTAGATTTAGGTCCGTTGAGAGTTTATAGGCTTTTTTTTTCGGTAGTCTTATGTTTGCTATCAGTATTTTAAGCGCCTAACGCGTTTCGGTTCTCTCCTTCATATTGATTGCTTCACCTGGTGTTCACGCTTTTGGTAAGTACTCTGCATAATATATTAATCATTGCCAAACGAATAACTTTATGGTTCTAGTTGTTAGGCACAAGACAAGATTGAAATCCTGAGAACGACCTTATACCTTCTAAAACAAACCAAAGCGGTGATATCTTGTCTTCCCCAAAAGGTCTTGTAGTTGCTGGGAACAAACATTACATAGGTAAATACCTCTCTCTTCAAAAAACGTATACAACATTGAACTAAATTATATGTCAGTATCCCCTATCAGCTTCAAAGGATCTTTTCAAAGGCATCGTTCACGTTAATTTTGGTCTGGCGTTCGCTCTATCACATTATTCACCTTCTCAATCTCTATTAAATTTCGCCAATCTTGGATTATCAACTCTGATTACTTAATCTTACCAATAAAACAAACCGCCTCGTCCAATTATATAGCTTAAACCTATAGTAGTTCTTCCCATGCAAATTAACGCGTATAAATACAGTGCACGTGTTTATGACAAAAACATTATTCCTTCCCCAAGACAAAATTACCACCTTTCCTTTATTCTTAATAAAGAGTTTTATTTCAAACCATTCTTGAAATGTCGCTTATCGTTCTACTTTATAGTGTATGCATAATTGTTCATGTGTCCATTCTTAATACAATAGGCGAGACGTAAAATCGTATTGTGGTTATAAACTCTGATGGTTGCAGTTTGAAAACTATCCTGGAAGATGCTTCATATTGTTATTGAAACGAAGCCAGCCCATCGTCTTCGTAACACATGTTTCGTGTTCTCTTTCTTTTGTCGCACATGTAAATGTTGAACATGACTATTGTATCCTGTCGAACGTCTCTGCTCCAAATAGTGTATCTCCGTTATGCATTCTACTTGTGAAACACATTTAACATCCATTGTCTTTGTATCCTTGGCCTTAAAGTCTGTTATATAACATAAGTAATAGCAGCTCATGTCATCATCTCTATCTATGCCCGATGTCAGAAATATGTCTTAAACTCAATATGACTAAGATTCTGTCTCTTTAAATTTGATCTCGGAACCATCATCTACTAGTCCTGTCAACTGTTATAAATAAAGGCATGTTTATTTATGTGTAATTCTGTGATTAAGACCTTATACATTTTCATTTTTTCTTAAAAGATCTTTTTCGGCTTTCATTTATTTTTAAACATATAATAAAACTTATATACATATACACTATGGCGGAAATAATGGCAAATATCTGCCATTTACTTCTCAAAACAGCAATTTTTTCAGCGTGCAAAAGTGGCAGATTTGATATTCTATAATAACAAAAGAGGCACAGCTGCCATATATTTGGTTGGCAAAAATGGGGCACCTTTAACAGTTGAATGAATCCAACAGGTTCACAGCTGCTGTTTTTTGGTTTTAAAAAATGGCATCTATTTTAGTTTGTTGAAGACAAATCCTTCACAGCTTCCATTTTCCTGGCTTGTAAAAGTGGCAGTTATGATATTCTATAATAACCAAACGTTCACGGTTTGCATTTGTTATAAACGGACAAACCCTTAAGATTTCTTTTAGACCCATTCTTTTATATTTCGTAGGCTCACATTTTCTTATACATTGTCATTATTGGCAGTATAGCACGTTTTATTGGATTGTTTATTTATACTTCAGTGGTGTATACGAGGGTTTGATATAACTTTAGCCAAGTTTGTGGTTGTATACATGACAATAAGATATACCATTATGATGCTTGTATGTTACTTTAGCTTACCTTTGACTCTCTTGACACTCTATAAAGCAATTGTTAGAAAATAATAATATTATAATTAATTCTGCATTTTATTACAAGCCTTAAGTTCTAATGTCGATGATTACTTGACCGGTAGTGTTCCTAAAATGTCGTCGTTTGAGTGAGAGGTACACCGAATAAATAGTCTATATGTAAGCAGTATGATATCAATAAGAATAAAACATGACTTTTTAAAGGCTATTTTCTGGTAAAGATAGAACCGTCTATTGATGATGACCATTATATATGGAAAATAGTTATATTATACAGACGTAGTTTAGTTGGATCAAAATAACAAAAATAAGCTAAATGTTTTATCTAAAAACCAACCCCTTTTAGTTTATTATTCAGTTTACATGTCATTGCTTCAGTCATTACAAACATACCCGAATCCAACATATTTGTTTACACTTTCTGTTATTTTGAAGGGGCTATATACCCTTATCATCGTTATTTGAAGGCTATTTATTTTAAAAGATAAATAAAAGTAAAAGAAAAAGAGAAACATCGTAAGCTAAAAGAACGCTAGAATAGACAATAATAAAGAAGCTATAAACCAGAATGGACCAATCATGTCGACAGACCCGACTATTATCTTCTTCTGGTTCTTTTACGTGAAGATTCATTCGCTACCTCTGGTGGAGCAGAACTGTATACAAAATAATTATCGCATATGAGTACACATATATCATACATGAAAAACAATAAAAGAAACTTACACCACGTCTGCTATGATGGGGGACTCATCGCGACCCACATCTTCGAAAGCGTCATTGATAGAGTCTGAACTATCAGGATCTTGTTGATTCTACATTTTTTTTACCTTGTTAACGATATTGATGAAATAAACCACTTAAGATTTTTTTACTGCTACCCTTCTTTTGTGTGTTTGGTTGTCACTTTTAAAGATCTCCGTTAACAAGCTTTTGGCACCCAAATTCTCTTACACTGGTATATTTGGAATCCCTTGTCATTCGCAAGCTTTTCCAGGCACAACATGTAAAAATCCCTATCATTTTCCGGGATATCCTTCGAGTTTTTTAACACGTCAGGTTGGTCCAGGTCAATCAAATCATGCTTCAACGATCGTGCCAGTGACTTCAACTGAATT
Source organism: Mucor mucedo (assembly GCF_025094135.1). NCBI lineage: Eukaryota > Fungi > Mucoromycota > Mucoromycetes > Mucorales > Mucoraceae > Mucor > Mucor mucedo. The sequence continues at coordinate 28,865 of NW_026252545.1, read as the reverse complement.
CGTTTGATTTATAAATCACGTTGTAAAATTGGGACTGGAGGTGGCTTTTGTTGCTCATCGGGAATATCCTTGCAAAATAACTGCCAGTCTTTTGTGTGTAAACGTTGTAGCAGTACATTTACTCTATCAGAGACCTTCTTTCCTATAGACTCTTCGGAATTTGGGTCAATCGTTCGTTTACCAAGCTGATCATGATATTCAATCACTTGGGATCTTTTTACCGACTCGGTGATTCGATCACGAGCTAAAGAAAATATACAAAAAAAAACTGATTCAGTCAAGATTATCAGAATTTGGGAAGGATATGCTTTACCACTTTGTTCGACGAAACTTTTTTGTATCATATTTACATCTTCATCGGTGATGTTTCGTGCAAATTGATTTTTGACCTGATCAGACAGCGCAGCTAGAATTTGATTGATCTCGGTAACGTCAAGTTCAATTTTACAAACAGAATTGGTGAGTGTAATATTTATATCAGACATTTGGAAATGTTTGTTTTAAAATAAATATTTTTAATGAATAAAAAGGTATAAAAAAGTTAAAAGAAGATATGCTAGTACATGTAATATATTTTTATCCGACCTTTAGTTACTTGGAGTTGAATTGTCTGCTTATTTAAATTACGTCAATTTTTTTTGTTTGTTTTTGTTTGTTTTTGTTTGTTTTTTTGTTTGTTTGTTTTTTTTTTTTTTTTTTTTTTTTTTGGACGACATGTCGTCCTATCATGGCGTTTTAAATAAAGATGACCATAATCAAAATCAAGTTATAACACATGCACAGAAAGACACACCCATCCCTAGTTATTGGAAAATCCATTAATTTGGAGATTATGTATATCAAAGTAACTTCATCAAAAGGGGTTTTGTCTGAAGCGTGATACAATAAACACAGTTTGTTATGGACGTGTCATGATCCCGTTACATCTTATGCCCCAAATATGCAATATGAGTAACCAGCTTTCAGACTCAAGATTCGTCATTGATCTGTCAGCTCTTCGAATCCTTTGTCATGATCCACATAAGCTATGACTAACTCTTGTCATTGCTTATTTTTTTATTTAATTTCTTGTATTTCTTTCTCTATAAATATAGCTGATAAATTTCACTTCTCCCAGTTTTCTTTATCAGATATATTTCATAATCATCTTCTCGTTTCTTTCCTCCCTCTTATTCTTAAATAGATAACCTGCTTCAAGAAGCTATTCATTCTCTGTCCTATCCTGCCTGTCTCGTTCCTCCCTCGTTCCTGACAGGACGTCTTGACTGACTAGTGTATTATCTCAAAATCCTTAAATCCCCTGCTTTTTTTCATTAGTAAACTTCGAAGCCTAACTATAAAGTATTTTTAAAAAAGGGAGCTAATTATATAGAATTCACAGCTAGTGTAGACGGAACCTACCAGAGGCGGGGGTAAAAGCAGAATAGAATGGTTATTTAGGTGAGAACAAGGATGACAGAAATTATGTATATATAATAGTTTCATTATCGGTTTAAAAATAAATGAAAGCCGAAAAGGATCTACTCAAGAGGAAATGAAAAAGTATAAAATCTTAATCACAGAAGTTGACATAAATAAACATGCCTTCATTTATAGCAGTTGACAGGACTAGTAGACGATGGTTCCGAGATCAAATTTACAAAGACAGAGTCTTAGCCATATTGAGTTTAAGACATATTTCTGACATCGAGCATAGATAGAGATGATGACATGAGCTGCTATTACTTATGTTATATAACAGACTTTAAGGCCAAGGATACAAAGACAATGGATGTTAAATGTGTTTCACAAGTAGAATGCATAACGGAGATACACTATTTGGAGCAGAGACGTTCGACAGGATACAATAGTCATGTTCAACATTTACATGTGCGACAAAAGAAAGAGAACACGAAACATGTGTTACGAAGACGATGGGCTGGCTTCGTTTCAATAACAATATGAAGCATCTTCCAGGATAGTTTTCAAACAGCAACCGTCAGAGTTTATAACCACAATACGATTTTTCGTCTCGCCTATTGTATTAAGAATGGACACATGAACAATTATGCATACACTATAAAGCAGAACGTTAAGCGACATTTCAAGAATGGTTTGAAATAAAACTCTTTATTAAGAATAAAGGAAAGGTGGTAATTTTGTCTTGGGGAAGGAATAATGTTTTTGTCATAAACACGTGCACTGTATTTATACGCGTTAATTTGCATGGGAAGAACTACTATAGGTTTAAGCTATATAATTGGACGAGGCGGTTTGTTTTATTGGTAAGATTAAGTAATCAGAATTTGATAATCCAAGATTGGCGAAATTTAATAGAGATTGAGAAGGTGAATAATGTGATAGAGCGAACGCCAGACCAAAATTAACGTGAACGATGCCTTTGAAAAGATCCTTTGAAGCTGATAGGGGATACTGACATATAATTTAGTTCAATGTTGTATACGTTTTTTGAAGAGAGAGGTATTTACCTATGTAATGTTTGTTCCCAGCAACTACAAGACCTTTTGGGGAAGACAAGATACACCGCTTTGGTTTGTTTTAGAAGGTATAAGGTCGTTCTCAGGATTTCAATCTTGTCTTGTGCCTAACAACTAGAACCATAAAGTTATTCGTTTGGCAATGATTAATATACTATGCAGAGTACTTACCAAAAGCGTGAACACCAGGTGAAGCAATCAATATGAAGGAGAGAACCGAAACGCGTTAGGCGCTTAAAATACTGATAGCAAACATAAGACTACCGAAAAAAAAAGCCTATAAACTCTCAACGGACCTAAATCTACTTGAAGAGAGCGTTTGAACTATTCAGCAAAATAAGTAGCTAACACGTAGGATGGCAGAAAAGGCATTATTTGCCTAAAGTGCTTGTAACCAGCTTCGCATTACTAAGTACTACAGACTATTAATTCTCAACGGACCTAAGTCGACTTGGAGAGAGTTTTTAAAGTATAACCGTTCGTCAGGGCATCCTTCAGCTCATACAAGTTTTACCAGATTACGCATTCCCCGATGGCAACAGCAATTTAATCAATAGGCGTAGGAGAGATCCCGAAGAATGAAGAAGAATTCAGAATGAGTAATTGTTATAAATGAAAGAAAGTTCGAGAGAAAAGTTAAGTCAACAAATACCCCAGTTATTTTCTAGCTCTAGAAAAACCTAGTCACACCTGAAAACCATTTTGGCTCAATTTTCCTCAAATTTTCGTCTCATATAGACGGGCTTCCGAATTCAAAATCTAAATAGTGCGACTTTGTTTGTTTTCAACATATTCTTTTTATATTATGAATCCAATTTAAATGTTCTCTACTAAATAGTCTATATTTATTATTCGATTTGGAGGAATGACAAGATTGTCCATGACGAGCGTCATTGAACAATGAAAAAAACATTCCCTTCCTTCTATGACGCGGACAGCCGTAGTAAAATTACGAGATCAGGAAGTGTTTCTATTTTTAGTGTATGTCCGTCTAATAGTATTGCAGGGAAGCCGATCTCTTCAAATTCTTTAAGCAACGTGCATTGTTGACTAGCTCAAGGAATCTCAAAGTATGTAGTATCAGAAACAGTAACTCACAATTTCCCGGCGAATACGGTATGATCCTTGATACATCGAGGATCGACACCCACAATATTAAAAGGTGGCCACATAGTATATTTAATATAAATTGTAAATTATGATGAATGTAACGGCACTTTGTCTTTTTATGACCCATGCATTTTTCAAATTAACACAAGTTGTTTTATTTAGTAATTAGCGGAAAAGAAGATGCTCATTTAGATGACGCGGCTAAAAAGTATGACGACTAGCAAAGTAGACTTATCACAGGGGAGTTTAGATGTGTTACAGGAAAAGGAAAGAGGCTTCACCCAGGTCCTCCGCGTTTGCTTTATAGAAAGGATATCAACAAACACTCTATTGAAATATAAGGGCATTTCTCAACATTGCTTTATAAATCACCAAGAACCTTTGCATAGGCTGAATTGTTCAGATTTTGTTGCCCACATATTTTAAAATGGTATGAAGTTGAACAGAAGCCCCTTAATTTCAGGATCGTGGCATAGCAAGAACAGAAAAGAATGATTATTTAGGTGCCAATAGAGAAACAGAAATTAAATATGTATTAGTATTAATATATATATTAACAGGAATCAAAATTAAAAAAGGTTTATTCAATACACTAGGAAAAGTCGATAAAATCAATACAGATATGAGACCAAATAAATATGCTGTTATTTATATTAATTGACAGGTCGGGTGAAAAATCGGATCGGGCATCAGCTTTACACAGATAATTTATTGGTTATATTGAGTTTGGGACATCTTTGGAGTAGCAGGTATAGATACAGAGGATAACATGGGCTGATACTATTAAAGTTATACAAGGGAGTCTCAGGGCAAGTACAAAGAAAGCGGATCTTAAATGTGTTTTACAAGTACAAGGGATACCGGAGATACATTATTCGGAACAGAGACACTAGACGGGATACAGTAGTGGTGTTTGACTGTGACATGTGAAACAGAAGACTTAAAACAGGGCCTAGATCGGACAAGGTCAATGACCTAGCTTGGTTTCAATAATAATCTGAGTTATTTTACTTGATTATATACAACTGGAACCTAGGCGGTTCACGTCAGTTAACTGTATTCTCCCTCATGTTGTTACCGATAAAATAGTTGGTACACCTTCTCGTCAGTTTAATCGGTAACTGGAAAAAACTACGTACAACAATTAGCTAGTTCTTCTTCAACTCAGCGTTACCAATGTGTTTCTTTCGCCAATTTTGATAAGAATATTATGTTGAGTAAATTAAAATAGTTTGATTCAAACATGGTTTGGAAGTGCAATTACGAAAGTGTGTGAAAACTCATTCTTTTTGCTACTCGATTGTTAATGCATAAATCCAAGTATTACACCGATTTAACTATTTGCTGCATACAGCTCGCGGAATAATTGTTTGGAACTCGAGACATAAAACGAATACTGATATTTAGAGTAGAAGAGCAACCAACAGTGGTATGAAACATTATAGTAGCAAGAGATACTTTTAGTTATATCCTTTTCGGTACCATTATCCAAGAAATTCAGCATTTCTGGTATCTGGTAAACCATGTGTATATGGATTAGCAGGTTAGGAATATGAGCAATTTTGAAAGAAAATAAAAATTCAACTAGTGAATGAATTGAGAGTTTTATTACCAGGGCTATTTCAGAAGTAGGTGTGAAGACTAATATGGATAGCTTCCTAGTCTTGTGTAAAATAGATTATGTTCCTAGATATAGGTGCAATTCCAGAAGGTCATTAGCGATTTCATGCAAAATGTTTAGGGTATCTGTCGATTTAAAACACATCCTTCCAGTGGTTTTTGATAATACAAAAAAAGGTATCCCTAGTGTTACTATTTTAAATATGTTCTTGAATTGTATTTTATAAACTTTTATGCCGCTTATTGGTTTAACAATAATAGTTTAAAATATATAAAACATTGTGGCGGTCCTTTTCTATATTTGGAAAAGGATTTACACAATTCTTGTTAAACCGAGATATTGGATCATTGTATTGCTCCCAAATCTGCATATTCTATTTACATTGTTGTCAAAGGCTATAATATTATAGTCGAACTCATACTAGATTACCGTAGACAAGCAAACAATGGAAGTTGACGATAAATTATCTGTAGGGTCCTGCAAAACCATAATTCCACTTATATAATCAGAGCTTATTGACAGTATAAGTTCACACATTTTTCAACTAAAAGAATTTGACCAATTCTGGAGTCGTAGACCATGAACAGAATTTGTTAACATCTCTAGTAACTTAGGCCTTGCGTAACGTGATAGATCATGTGCATCGTCTTATATCCTGTGAGGTTTTTGATTTCAATTATTTTTTGTCTACATATTTATGCAATTTATAGCAGCCATAAATCATGTGTAAACCTGCCTTGTCCGTTTTTTTTTCACACTTGCCCTGAAACAAATCACCTAAACATTTACCACCAAAATAGTCATACGCTAGAGTTGAATGAATTCTTCGTGGTCTGGTGTAAACCAACAAAAACAAATCGATCCGCATCCTGCCAGATTGTATTTGTTTGGAATTTATCATGTACAAATTATCAAACTGAAAATTATATATCCAACAGTTGTTCTTTTGTCTTGTCAATTTACTAAATCTAATTGTCTTTCATAAGCACGCACGCTCTTTTGAAAATAGGTTTTATCTAACTCTTGGCTTGCACGCTCTCATTCTTAATTATGGAATAAAAACTCATCCACTATTAAGGAAAGCATTTAAATTCCGCTTCATGCATAGGCTCTAAACCAAAAGAGTTGTTTATATTTTCAATGCATTACAAAAACATCAACTCAAAATCACTAGTTTTCAATTTTGAACACGTCAAATCGTATATTGTTTTCTTTATATTACACTAATTCTTTTTTCTTAAGAAATTAACTTGAGGCGTTGCCATGTAACTCCATTTAAAGCATTGCCATATGGATTCTGTAACTACGGTCTCTTGAATATTACCCATGTAGTGAATATTACCGAAATGTATGATTTTCCGTCTTAGTACTTCTTAAATTTTTTATTAAACCGAGGTTTTTTCAAACCAAAGCTCCGTTTGGGTATAAATTGTGACCTTGGCGGCGCTACCCTAAATGTCTGCACTCCACTTTTGTCTGGTACGCTGCTCTCTGAAAAACCTTCGAGCTGCCGCAAGCCTGTTAAAATTGAATAACAAATAAATATTTATTAAAATGAAAGAGTTATGTGGATGTGGTAGAATAAAGTATATTAATTTGAAAATATTTCAGTGTAAACAATATTAGATGTGAATGATCCTTCTTCACCTTCAATGTTTGATATTTCTTTACGAGTTGAAATTCTGATGTCATTGTGTTTTTGTACTAGGGATAATACTACATAAAGTTTTTATGCAAGAACACAGGTGGTGGAAGATATAGAACAACAGAATCTAATAACTTGCCTTGTGATTTGTTGATTGTCACTGTAAATGCGGGTCGAATCGGGAATTGACAGATATAAAAATCAACACTAACTTGTTCCTCAGTGGAGTACAAAGTAATGCGTGGAATAAGACCAATGTTACCTTCGTATGATGCAATAGTGTCCTTTGCTTAAATTACATGCTGAAGAAGAGCTTTGCAGATAAATCGAGTACCGTTACACACGCTTTGTGCAGCTGCCAGTTTCAAAAGCATCATAATTGGGGAGCCTAGTTTTAATTTTAACTCAGGAGGCGGAAGACTACCACATTGTTAAAAGTTCTTACGCTCTGGTAGCAATATCAAAGCATCGATACCCGAAAGAGCTGTATTAGTAGTACGCAAAATGGTTTACTCTGCAGGAAATGTTTCCAAAACATGATTTTTGACGCCCGATCCAAACGCATTAGTTGGAGTGGGTATGGCTTTAAGCTTCAAAGATGCAGATCAAACATCACTGTCGTTTTCAAAGTTTTTATAGATATCGCAGCAGAGGTGATCCATGCCGCTTTCTGGAAGAATCATTTGGTCGGGTATCTTAATAATATAACTTGTGTTTGGGCGAACAGGGTATAAACCGTTTCCAATATTCCAAAGAAAAGAAGGAAATTCCGGAAGCCCTAGAGCTGATTCTGATTTGTGCGCCAATTGAGCTTGTTGTACTCGCATAATCAATGAAAGTCGCAATTGCTTAATGTGTCTCTAAAGATGAGATGTAATCATGCAGGTGTCATGATCGTGTCACGTAGATGCATTAATTTTTGGTAATTCTTTTGTCAGCACCTTCTTATGTACGTGTCAGCCATCAATCATCAAATATCTGTCATATATAAGTAAGGACTTACTAAACTTTGTTGTTGCTTATTTTCATGCTAAATGACTATACCATCCTTTACTAAAGTATAGCCTAACTTTCCCTCATATTTCTTCCCCTTCATCAGATATATTATGTAATAACCCTCTCTCCTCTTTTCCTCTTTCTTTTTCCCTCTCTCTCTCTTTTAATAAATATAGTAAATGTCATTTATTTTTTTGTTCTAGGATGCAAATTCTCTTCTGTCTGTCCTGTGCTCATGTCCGCTCGTGACAGCAGGCTTGGATAATGTTCTCTTTGCTACGTTTGAGACCGACAGGTAAAATTTGAAAAGAGTCACTGCTAAAAACTATTAGTTTCGCTCTGAAGGATAATGTACCAAGAAGTGAGTCCAGATCATTCATAATGTCTCTGTAACGAATATCAGCAGTTTCCAAAACATTACGACTGATCATTGGAGCATCGCCCTAAACTATTAGTGTTGATGATGCTATCAATGCCGCATTATTTCCTTATGGCTTCAAAAAAACACATTGACGCCTGATAAAAATGTAGGGGAATACCAAACCTTGAATGAGATCTGCGGCTAATTTTTTTTAAAAAAAGAAGCAGTTCAACTTACAGTCCCGGATTGATCAATAGTGTTCCTTCTTCTAACTGCCTGCAGCAATGCATTGAAAATGAATGTTTTGTCTGTAACACCTGGATCATCCAAAAAAACAAATTGTATTTCAAGGGGAAACGGGAATTTTGAAAAACGTTTTCACTCTCCACCAAATTCAAAACACGTTAACAACACTGCATGCTGATAACTGATGAAAGGATGCTCCGCCAGATCAATCATTGAGCGTTCAGCGTCCAAGCATAACTCCCGTTGTTCACGCTGAAGCCTCCTCTTACTTTTAAATATTTGTCCGGTATTATTGCGTCTATTATCGATCGGTAAACAAAAGCCTCCAAAATTAATGATCATGATTTTATTCAAATCAAGCATTTTATTTAAATCCATAAAGAAGTTACCATATGCTTTTTCTTTCATTGCAACCGTTAACTCAGAGATAACATCGGTCAAAAGCTTTCTTTGAGCATATAAATAGTCCTAAAAAGGTTGCCTTGTGTGTGATCCATAACTGGAAGGGGTAATACGGCTCTCGGAGAATCAAGATTGTGACAAACAATCGTCGCTACATTGCAGGTAATTGCAATGTGTCACTCTCCTACAACCATGTATCTCATTGGTCGTCATCCGCAAGTAAATGTTTTGCACGGGAAGCAGCTTGATAAGTTTTGTATACTACACCATCTACAGTTCTTATCTCTTAAAACTGTTCGGCGGTTCGATATTGCCCAATAAAAGCCGCAAATAATAGTTTTCGGCCTCTTTTGGTGAAACAGGGTAGATACGGCCTGTGGTTTGACGAAAACCTATTTGTCTTTTTCTCACTTTTTTCCAAGTATACTGCTCCAGAGACTAATGATATAAATAATGATAGGTATCTGGATCGCTACGGCTTATGCTAAACCAAGCTGTCAAAATAGTGTCTTTACTGGCTGCATTTGCACGAACATCACTAAGATTAGCATTCTCCAAAAAACACACCATTTGTCGCCCAGGATGATGAATGCTTAATCGCGTATGCGCTGAAAATTCTTTATGCAATGAGAGCCCAAATATTCTCCAAATCCCTTCGGGTGGAAAAACATATCTCGCGTCTGTGAACCTATCGATTTTGTCCTGACATATCATATTATTTTGCTGTCCATTACTACTTACTTGAACACTTGCTCTATCGGACCTTTATAAACATACTTATAAAGATACTTTACAGTAGAAACGATGTTGTATATTTGGAAATTTATATGGGCATCGTATTTCGTACAGAAATAAATGTTGTGAGGTACAAACCATATATTATCCAATGCCATTTTATTTTCTTTTCCAACGCTTATAACATCTCGTATTCTTCTTTAAATAACATAGCCGGAATTTGCTGTTGTTGTAGTAAGAGTACAATTTTTGTGGTAGCCCTTTAGGCACTTTCCATCTTTCATGCAAATGGATCTGGGATTTAATGCACCACATCGACCGTGCATCATGTTGTTTGTGACCGTATGATACGCTAAGGGATGTTGCTCATCATTTGAAATCTCAGCGTAATTAATATTTTCAAAATCATTGGTCGAGCTAGGTCTGTTTTCAGGTCTCACAATAAACAAACTGTAAGCATGAGATAAACCTCTTTTCTGAAACTAGATCACACAAACATATTCAACGACTACACCAAGAATATAATCTTTGCTGATATTCTTAAGAAGACTTTTATACGTTAATCGAAAAAATCTTGCGCAAAGATCAGGTCTGTCTGTAGCAGTTTGACTATACAACAACTCGCTTGGGATTGCATGCCATGTAAGATTACAGGTAAAAGAAATAAAAAATCATGCTTTCCAAAACGTCTAATAATACTAGTGGCATCTTGATACAACTGGGACATATGTTGCGGCCCACCAATGAAGGAGCTTCGAAGAATAAGTTTTCGACCATTAGAGCTCGTATCATTGACATCACGTGCAACAGCATCTTTTAAAACAAGGTAAAGTTCGGTTCGAAGACTTGACAGGTTATTTCTTATAACGTTTAAACGAAACTGGCCAATCTTAGCGTACATATCCATATTACACTGATGGAATCGTTTTCCATAAAGACGGAGATCATGCCCCCAGTTTCTAAACCGGAGATGGAAACTATAAAATTACATTGCAGTGACTTTTAAACCATTATCAGATACACATTCTTTATGTCATCCCGATTGGTCTGTTGGGAATATCAAAGCGTAAGACATTGGATCATATGTCTGATGTAACGCGTTGATACTCTTACGTTGACCCTGATTTTGGGGTCTCATAATAATATCCCTAACCCTAATCTAATCCCCTTCCGGTCTATTGTCACAGCCCAAAATTAATATCCCAACTTCAATCGAACTCGTTGGTGAATTATGTCTTCGTGGATCTGGGAATTCTATTGCCTGGAATACCAGTGCCACATCTGCAACGTAATCCGAATTCTCAATCAAATATTGGTTTATCGTCTTAAAGTGTCTGACTATAGGATTGATATCATGCATTAAAATTTTTAAGTGTCCTAACGTGTTGATGTCGACATGGCTTGCAACATGGTGTCAATTTTCAATCCCATGTTAAGCATCAAAGACATAAATTTGAGCAAATGATGATGCAACATTGTTGGATGGGGGCAACAATCCAATTCGGTCATAAATACTGCCATGAATTTGAGAAGCATACCCCCAGCCGCGAGAGTTCTGAACAGATTCGTCCCTATTGATACCCATGGAAGTAAATCTTAAGGCATTGTGGTTAGACCGCATGTGTTTTTTAAACTCCCAGTTTCTTTGATCATTTTCGAGTAATAAGTTGGATATAAGTCCAGGTTTAGGGTGAAATGGTGTCTCTTTTTATTTCCCAATCCACTACAGAGTTGAAGGCTGCCAGTATGAAGACGGCTTTCTGACCTTTCTTCGACCCACATGAATGCCCTGCATTCAGAACACATCGTCGTCATTCTTCCAAACCATGTCTACTGTGCAGTATTTCCGTTTGCTTTGCTTGATTTATAGTCTGGTGGGCACGATTACCATTCTGGCAGCACAAAAGGCTAGTTTTTCTTAAATGCCCAAGTTGTTGACATGTTGAACAGCGGACAATTCTTTCTTGGACTGGCTCATGGGTTGAAATGAACTCGTGTTCGTCTACCTCCATGTCCTATTTGAAATCAATCTTAGTTAAAATGCTTACAAAAATTTTTGTTTTTGCTGTACCACAGGAATTGAGGTTGGGTTATTTAGTGCATTGTCATGGTTATTCAATGAAGATGTCACCTAAAAAAATGTCAGTACTTTCAAATAAAAAAAAAAAAAAAAAAAAAAAAAAAAAAAAAAAAAAAGAAGAGATGACTACATTCGTATTTAGGTTTACTGTATTTAAAGCAACATCTAGGTGGGATCTAGAACTATGACCTTTTTGACCACAGGACGCACAATTTGTACTATTATTTGACAAGTTTTAGAAAAATATAAAGGAGAACGTTAATACTATGAGCCGTATTCTTGGGTGGAAGGGTTCACCCCGCACCCCTAATTTTTTTATCACTCCTTAAAAATTGCGCTGTTTGAAAAAAACAAGCATACTGTTTTTCAGGTTATTAGCGCTTTCAAGCTTAATACTATCAGCCGTATTCTTGGGGGAGCGGGGGACCCGTCTATATGGGACGAAAACTTGAGGAAAATTGAGCCAAAATGGTTTTCAGCTGTGACTGGGTTTTTCTAGAGCTAGATAAGAACTGGGGTATTTGTTGACTTAATTTTTCTCTCGAACATTCTTTCATTTATAACAATTACTCATTCTGAATTCTTCTTCATTCTTCGGGATCTCTCCTACGCTTATTGATTAAATTGTTGTTGCCATCGGGGAATGCGTAATCTGGTAAAACTTGTATGGGCTGAAGGATGCCCTGACGAACGGTTATACTTTAAAAACTCTCTCCAAGTCGACTTAGGTCCGTTGAGAATTAATAGTCTGTAGTACTTAGTAATGCGAAGCTGGTTACAAGCACTTTAGGCAAATAATGCCTTTTCTGCCATCCTACGTATTAGCTACTTAGTTTGCTGAATAGTTCAAACGCTCTCTTCAAGTAGATTTAGGTCCGTTGAGAGTTTATAGGCTTTTTTTTTCGGTAGTCTTATGTTTGCTATCAGTATTTTAAGCGCCTAACGCGTTTCGGTTCTCTCCTTCATATTGATTGCTTCACCTGGTGTTCACGCTTTTGGTAAGTACTCTGCATAGTATATTAATCATTGCCAAACGAATAACTTTATGGTTCTAGTTGTTAGGCACAAGACAAGATTGAAATCCTGAGAACGACCTTATACCTTCTAAAACAAACCAAAGCGGTGTATCTTGTCTTCCCCAAAAGGTCTTGTAGTTGCTGGGAACAAACATTACATAGGTAAATACCTCTCTCTTCAAAAAACGTATACAACATTGAACTAAATTATATGTCAGTATCCCCTATCAGCTTCAAAGGATCTTTTCAAAGGCATCGTTCACGTTAATTTTGGTCTGGCGTTCGCTCTATCACATTATTCACCTTCTCAATCTCTATTAAATTTCGCCAATCTTGGATTATCAAATTCTGATTACTTAATCTTACCAATAAAACAAACCGCCTCGTCCAATTATATAGCTTAAACCTATAGTAGTTCTTCCCATGCAAATTAACGCGTATAAATACAGTGCACGTGTTTATGACAAAAACATTATTCCTTCCCCAAGACAAAATTACCACCTTTCCTTTATTCTTAATAAAGAGTTGTATTTCAAACCATTCTTGAAATGTGGCTTATCTTTCTGCTTTATAGTGTATGCATAATTGTTCATGTGTCCATTCTTAATACAATAGGCGAGACGTAAAATCGTATTGTGGTTATAAACTCTGTTGGTTGCAGTTTGAAAACTATCCTGGAAGATGCTTCATATTGTTATTGAAACGAAGCCAGCCCATCGTCTTCGTAACACATGTTTCGTGTTCTCTTTCTTTTGTCGCACATGTAAATGTTGAACATGACTATTGTATCCTGTCGAACGTCTCTGCTCCAAATAGTGTATCTCCGTTATGCATTCTACTTGTTAAACACATTTAACATCCATTGTCTTTGTATCCTTGGCCTTAAAGTCTGTTATATAACATAAGTAATAGCAGGTCATGTCATCATCTCTATCTATGCCCGATGTCAGAAATATGTCTTAAACTCAATATGACTAAGATTCTGTCTCTTTAAATTTGATTTCGGAACCATCATATACTAGTCCTGTCAACTGTTATAAATAAAGGCATGTTTATTTATGTGTAATTCTGTGATTAAGACCTTATACATTTTCATTTTTTCTTAAAAGATCTTTTTCGGCTTTCATTTATTTTTAAACATATAATAAAACTTATATACATATACACTATGGCGGAAATAATGGCAAATATCTGCCATTTACTTCTCAAAACTGCAATTTTTTCAGCGTGCAAAAGTGGCAGATTTGATATTCGATAATAACAAAAGAGGCACAGCTGCCATATATTTGGTTGGCAAAAATGGGGCACCTTTAACAGTTGAATGAATCCAACAGGTTCACAGCTGCTGTTTTTTGGTTTTAAAAAATGGCATCTATTTTAGTTTGTTGAAGACAAATCCTTCACAGCTTCCATTTTCCTGGCTTGTAAAAGTGGCAGTTATGATGTTCTATAATAACCAAACGTTCACGGTTTGCATTTGTTATAAACGGACAAACCCTTAAGATTTCTTTTAGACCCATTCTTTTATATTTCGTAGGCTCACATTTTCTTATACATTGTCATTATTTGCAGTATAGCACGTTTTATTGGATTGTTTATTTATATTTCAGGGGTGCATAGGAGGGTTTGATATAACTTTAGCCAAGTTTGTGGTTGTATACATGACAATAAGATATACCATTATGATGCTTGTATGTTACTTTAGCTTACCTTTGACTCTCTTAACACTCTATAAAGCAATTGTTAGAAAATAATAATATTGTAATTAATTCTGCATTTTATTACAGGCCTTAAGTTCTAATGTCGATGATTACTTGACCGGTAGTGTTCCTAAAATGTCGTCGTTTGAGTGAGAGGTACACCGAATAAATAGTCTATATGTAAGCAGTATGATATCAATAAGAATAAAACATGACTTTTGAAAGGCTATTTCCTGGTAAAGATAGAACCGTCTATTGATGATGACCATTATATATGGAAAATAGTTATATTATACAGACGTAGTTTAGTTTGATCAAAATAACAAAAATAGGCTAAATGTTTTATCTAAAAACAATCCCTTTATTATTCAGTTTACATGTCATTGCTTCAGTCATTACAAACATACCCGAATCCAACATATTTGTTTACACTTTCTGTTATTTTGAAGGGGCTATACACCCTTATCATCGTTATTTGAAGGCTATTTATTTTAAAAGATAAATAAAAGTAAAAGAAAAAGAGAAAACATTGTAAGCTAAAAGAACGCTAGAATACACAATAATAAAGAAGCTAAAAACCAGAATGGACCAATCATGTCGACAGACCCGACTATTATCTTCTTCTGGTTCTTTTACGTGAAGATTCATTCGGTACCTCTGGTGGAGCAGAACTGTATACAAAATAATTATCGCATATGAGTACACATATATCATACATGAAAAACAATAAAAGAAACTTACACCACGTCTGCTATGATGGGGGACTCATCGCGACCCACATCTTCGAAAGCGTCATTGATAGAGCCTGAACTATCGGGATCTTGTTGATTCTACATTTTTTTTATCTTGTTAACGATATTGATGAAATAAACCACTTAAGAATTTTTTACTGCTACCCTTCTTCTGTGTGTTTGGTTGTCACTTTTAAAGCTCTCCCTTAACAAGCTTTTGGCACACCACATTCTCTTACACTGGTATATTTTGAATCCCTTGTCATTCGCAAGCTTTTCCAGGCGCAACATGTAAAAATCCCTATCATTTTCCGGGATATCCTTCCAGTTTTTTAACACGTCAGGTTGGTCCAGGTCAATCAAATCATGCTTCAACGATCGTGCCAGTGACTTCAACTGAATTCGTTTGATTTATAAATCACGTTGTAAAATTGGGACTGGAGGTGGCTTTTGTTGCTCATCGGGAATATCCTTGAAAAATAACTGCCAGTCTTTTGTGTGTAAACGTTGCAGCAGTACATTTACTCTATTAGAGACCTTCTTTCCTTTAAACTCTTCGGAATTTGGGTCAATCGTTCTTTTACCAAGCTGATCAGGATATTCAATCACTTGGGATCTTTTTACCGACTCGGTGATTCGATCACGAGCTAAAGAAAATATACAAAAAAACAACTGATTCAGTCAAGATTATCAGAATCTGGGAAGGAAATGCTTTACCACTTTGTTCGACGAAACTTTTTTGTATCATACTTACATCTTCATCGGTGATGTTTCGTGCAAATTGATTTTTGAACTGATCAGACAGCGCAGCTAGAATTTGATTGATCTCGGTAACGTCAAGTTCAATTTTACCCACAGAATTGGTGAGTGCAATATTCATATCAGACATTTGGAAATGTTTGTTTTAAAATAAATATTTTTAATGAATAAAAAGGTATAAAAAAGTTAAAAGAAGATATGCTAGTACATGTAATATATTTTTATCCGACCTTTAGTTACTTGGAGTTGAATTTTCTGCTTATTTAAATTACGTCAATTTTTGTTTGTTTTTGTTTGTTTTTGTTTGTTTTTTGTTTGTTTTTTTGTTTGTTTTTTTTGGACGACATGTCGTCCTATCATGGCGTTTTAAATAAAGATGACCATAATCAAAATCAAGTTATAGCAAATGCACAGAAAGACACACCCATCCCTAGTTATTGGGAAATCCATCAATTAGGAGATTATGTATATCAAAGTAACTTCATCAAAAGGGGTTTTGTCTGAAGCGTGATACAATAAACACAGTTTGTTATGGACGTGTCATGATCCCGTTACATCTTATGCCCCAAATATGCAATATGAGTAACTAGCTTTCAGACTCAATATTCATCATTGATCTGTCAGCTCTTCAAATCCTTTGTCATGATCCACATAAGCTATTGTTGTAAAATAGAAAAAGGGGAAAGGGCAAGTACTGTTACGACTAAGTCGTCTCTAATTTTTATTTAAAAAGAAGATAGAGATAATTCTACAAAACTATCAAGGGGTATTTATATATAATTTGAAAGGTATCAAGAGGAGGGTATTGACAGTGACCAGCACCGGTGATTCCATAACAAGCAAAACCTTGACAGTCATCACTTAATTGACGGTTCTACTAAATATGGGAAAAGAAGGCAGAAGGAAGAAGGAAAGACCAAAGCCACGTAAACAGGTTTATGATTTACCAAACTTAGTTTACCGAGGTCAAGAAATAAATAAATATAAAGAAGTAAATAAACAATTATACAAACAATAGCACTCATTTCCATATACGTATGGCTCAGGTCCTATGAGACTCTTCGCTCGATACACGTTACACAGCATTGTTTTATTGATAGAGGTAAATTGTGGAACAACTAATTCCCACCAGTGTGATTATATGGAATCATGTCCTTATTGGATCATCTCCGATAGTTCTACTCTAGGTGTGTTATTATGTTATCCTCAACAGCTATGACTAACTTTTGTCATTGCATATTTTTTTATTTAATTTCTTGTTTTTCTTTCTCTATAAATATAGCTGATAAATTTCACTTCTCCCAGTTTTCTTTATCAGATATATTTCATAATCATCTTCTCTTTTCTTTCCTCCCTCTTATTCTTAAATAAATAACCTGCTTCAAGAAGCTATTCATTCTCTGTCCTGTCCTGCCTGTCTCGTTCCTCCCTCGTTCCTGACAGGACGTTTTGACTGAACTAGTGTATTATCTCAAAATTCTTAAATCCCCTGCTTTATTTCATTAGTAAACTTCGAAGCCTAACTATAAAGTATTTTTAAAAAGGGGGCTAATTATATAGAATTCACAGCTAGTGTAGACGGAACCTACCAGAGGCGGGGGCAAAAGCAGAATAGAATGGTTATTTAGGTGAGAACAAGGATGACAGAAATTATGTATATATAATAGTTTCATTATCGGTTTAAAAATAAATGAAAGCCGAAAAGGATCTACTCAAGAAGAAATGAAAAAGTATAAAATCTTAATCATAGAAGTTGACATAAATAAACATGCCTTTAGTTATAACAGTTAAAAGGACTAGTAGACGATGGTTCCGAGATCAAATTTACAAAGACAGAGTCTTAGCCATATTGAGTTTAAGACATATTTCTGACATCGAGCATAGATAGAGATGATGACATGAGCTGGTATAACTTATGTTATACAACGGACAGTAAGGACAAGAATACAAAGACAATGGATGTTAAATGTATTTCACAAGTAGAAGGCATAACGGAAATACACTATTTAGAGCAGAGACGTTCGACAGGATACAATAGCCATGTTCAACATTTACATGTGCGACAAAAGAAAGAGAACACGAAACATGTGTTACAAAAACAATGGGCTGGCTTCGTTTTAATAACAATATGAAGCACCTTGCATGATAGTTTTCAAACCGCAACCATCGGAGTTCATGACCACAAGACTATTTTACGTCTCGCCTATTGTATTAAAAATGGATACATGAACAACTATGCAGACACTATAAAGCAGAACGATAAGCGACATTTCAAGAATTGTTTGAAATAAAAGTCTTTATTAAGAATAAAGAAAGGTGGTAATTTTGTCTTGGGGAAGGAATAATGTTTTTGTCATAAAAACGTGTACTCTATTTATACGCGTTAATTTGCATGGGAAGAACTAATATAGGTTTAAGCTATATAATTGGACGAGACGGTTTGTTTTATTGGTAAGATTAAGTAATCAGGAGTTGATAATCCAAGATTGGCGAAATTTAATAGACATTGAGAAGGTAAATAATTTGAGAGAGCGAAACGCCAGACCAAAATTAACGTGAACGATGCCTTTGACAAGATGCTTTGAAGCTGATATGGGATACTGACATATAATTTAGTTCAATGTTGTATACGTTTTTTAAAGAGAGAGGTATTTACCTATGTAATGTTTGTTCCCAGCAACTACAAGACGTTTTGGGGAAGACAAGATATACCGCTTTGGTTTCTTTTACAGGGTATAAGGTCGTTCTCAGGATTTCAATCTTGTCTTGTACCTAACAATTACAACCAAAACGTTATTCGTTTTGCCATGATTAATATATTATGCAGAGTACTTACCAAAAGCGGGAACACCTGGTGAAGCAATCAGTATAAAGGAGAGAACCGAAACGCGTTAGGCGCTTAAAATACTGATAGCAAACATAAGACTACCGAAAAAAAAAGCCTATAAACTCTCAACGGACCTAAATCTACTTGAAGAGAGCGTTTGAACTATTCAGCAAACTAAGTAGCTAATACGTAGGATGGCAGAAAAGGCATTATTTGCCTAAAGTGCTTGTAACCAGCTTCGCATTACTAAGTACTACAGACTATTAATTCTCAACGGACCTAAGTCGACTTGGAGAGAGTTTTAAAGTATAACCGTTCGTCAGGGCATCCTTCAGCCCATACAAGTTTTACCAGATTACGCATTCCCCGATGGCAACAACAATTTAATCAATAAGCGTAGGAGAGATCCCGAAGAATGAAGAAGAATTCAGAATGAGTAATTGTTATAATGAAAGAATGTTCGAGAGAAAAATTAAGTCAACAAATACCCCAGTTCTTATCTAGCTCTAGAAAAACCCAGTCACAGCTGAAAACCATTTTGGCTCAATTTTCCTCAAGTTTTCGTCCCATATAGACGGGTCCCCCGCTCCCCCAAGAATACGGCTGATAGTATTAAGCTTGAAAGCGCTAATAACCTGAAAAACAGTATGCTTGTTTTTTTCAAACAGCGCAATTTTTAAGGAGTGATAAAAAAATTAGGGGTGCGGGGTGAACCCTTCCACCCAAGAATACGGCTCATAGTATTAACGTTCTCCTTTATATTTTTCTAAAACTTGTCAAATAATAGTACAAATTGTGCGTCCTGTGGTCAAAAAGGTCATAGTTCTAGATCCCACCTAGATGTTGCTTTAAATACAGTAAACCTAAATACGAATGTAGTCATCTCTTCTTTTTTTTTTTTTTTTTTTTTTTTTTTTTTTTATTTGAAAGTACTGACATTTTTTTAGGTGACATCTTCATTGAATAACCATGACAATGCACTAAATAACCCAACCTCAATTCCTGTGGTACAGCAAAAACAAAAATTTTTGTAAGCATTTTAACTAAGATTGATTTCAAATAGGACATGGAGGTAGACGAACACGAGTTCATTTCAACCCATGAGCCAGTCCAAGAAAGAATTGTCCGCTGTTCAACATGTCAACAACTTGGGCATTTAAGAAAAACTAGCCTTTTGTGCTGCCAGAATGGTAATCGTGCCCACCAGACTATAAATCAAGCAAAGCAAACGGAAATACTGCACAGTAGACATGGTTTGGAAGAATGACGACGATGTGTTCTGAATGCAGGGCATTCATGTGGGTCGAAGAAAGGTCAGAAAGCCGTCTTCATACTGGCAGCCTTCAACTCTGTAGTGGATTGGGAAATAAAAAGAGACACCATTTCACCCTAAACCTGGACTTATATCCAACTTATTACTCGAAAATGATCAAAGAAACTGGGAGTTTAAAAAACACATGCGGTCTAACCACAATGCCTTAAGATTTACTTCCATGGGTATCAATAGGGACGAATCTGTTCAGAACTCTCGCGGCTGGGGGTATGCTTCTCAAATTCATGGCAGTATTTATGACCGAATTGGATTGTTGCCCCCATCCAACAATGTTGCATCATCATTTGCTCAAATTTATGTCTTTGATGCTTAACATGGGATTGAAAATTGACACCATGTTGCAAGCCATGTCGACATCAACACGTTAGGACACTTAAAAATTTTAATGCATGATATCAATCCTATAGTCAGACACTTTAAGACGATAAACCAATATTTGATTGAGAATTCGGATTACGTTGCAGATGTGGCACTGGTATTCCAGGCAATAGAATTCCCAGATCCACGAAGACATAATTCACCAACGAGTTCGATTGAAGTTGGGATATTAATTTTGGGCTGTGACAATAGACCGGAAGGGGATTAGATTAGGGTTAGGGATATTATTATGAGACCCCAAAATCAGGGTCAACGTAAGAGTATCAACGCGTTACATCAGACATATGATCCAATGTCTTACGCTTTGATATTCCCAACAGACCAATCGGGATGACATAAAGAATGTGTATCTGATAATGGTTTAAAAGTCACTGCAATGTAATTTTATAGTTTCCATCTCCGGTTTAGAAACTGGGGGCATGATCTCCGTCTTTATGGAAAACGATTCCATCAGTGTAATATGGATATGTACGCTAAGATTGGCCAGTTTCGTTTAAACGTTATAAGAAATAACCTGTCAAGTCTTCGAACCGAACTTTACCTTGTTTTAAAAGATGCTGTTGCACGTGATGTCAATGATACGAGCTCTAATGGTCGAAAACTTATTCTTCGAAGCTCCTTCATTGGTGGGCCGCAACATATGTCCCAGTTGTATCAAGATGCCACTAGTATTATTAGACGTTTTGGAAAGCATGATTTTTTATTTCTTTTACCTGTAATCTTACATGGCATGCAATCCCAAGCGAGTTGTTGTATAGTCAAACTGCTACAGACAGACCTGATCTTTGCGCAAGATTTTTTCGATTAACGTATAAAAGTCTTCTTAAGAA
Organism: Mucor mucedo; assembly: GCF_025094135.1. Taxonomy (NCBI): domain Eukaryota; kingdom Fungi; phylum Mucoromycota; class Mucoromycetes; order Mucorales; family Mucoraceae; genus Mucor; species Mucor mucedo. Next base: position 7,618 of record NW_026252545.1, on the reverse strand, counting down.
TATCAGCAAAGATTATATTCTTGGTGTAGTCGTTGAATATGTTTGTGTGATCTAGTTTCAGAAAAGAGGTTTATCTCATGCTTACAGTTTGTTTATTGTGAGACCTGAAAACAGACCTAGCTCGACCAATGATTTTGAAAATATTAATTACGCTGAGATTTCAAATGATGAGCAACATCCCTTAGCGTATCATACGGTCACAAACAACATGATGCACGGTCGATGTGGTGCATTAAATCCCAGATCCATTTGCATGAAAGATGGAAAGTGCTAAAGGGCTACCACAAAAATTGTACTCTTACTACAACAACAGCAAATTCCGGCTATGTTATTTAAAGAAGAATACGAGATGTTATAAGCGTTGGAAAAGAAAATAAAATGGCATTGGATAATATATGGTTTGTACCTCACAACATTTATTTCTGTACGAAATACGATGCCCATATAAATTTCCAAATATACAACATCGTTTCTACTGTAAAGTATCTTTATAAGTATGTTTATAAAGGTCCGATAGAGCAAGTGTTCAAGTAAGTAGTAATGGACAGCAAAATAATATGATATGTCAGGACAAAATCGATAGGTTCACAGACGCGAGATATGTTTTTCCACCCGAAGGGATTTGGAGAATATTTGGGCTCTCATTGCATAAAGAATTTTCAGCGCATACGCGATTAAGCATTCATCATCCTGGGCGACAAATGGTGTGTTTTTTGGAGAATGCTAATCTTAGTGATGTTCGTGCAAATGCAGCCAGTAAAGACACTATTTTGACAGCTTGGTTTAGCATAAGCCGTAGCGATCCAGATACCTATCATTATTTATATCATTAGTCTCTGGAGCAGTATACTTGGAAAAAAGTGAGAAAAAGACAAATAGGTTTTCGTCAAACCACAGGCCGTATCTACCCTGTTTCACCAAAAGAGGCCGAAAACTATTATTTGCGGCTTTTATTGGGCAATATCGAACCGCCGAACAGTTTTAAGAGATAAGAACTGTAGATGGTGTAGTATACAAAACTTATCAAGCTGCTTCCCGTGCAAAACATTTACTTGCGGATGACGACCAATGAGATACATGGTTGTAGGAGAGTGACACATTGCAATTACCTGCAATGTAGCGACGATTGTTTGTCACAATCTTGATTCTCCGAGAGCCGTATTACCCCTTCCAGTTATGGATCACACACAAGGCAACCTTTTTAGGACTATTTATATGCTCAAAGAAAGCTTTTGACCGATGTTATCTCTGAGTTAACGGTTGCAATGAAAGAAAAAGCATATGGTAACTTCTTTATGGATTTAAATAAAATGCTTGATTTGAATAAAATCATGATCATTAATTTTGGAGGCTTTTGTTTACCGATCGATAATAGACGCAATAATACCGGACAAATATTTAAAAGTAAGAGGAGGCTTCAGCGTGAACAACGGGAGTTATGCTTGGACGCTGAACGCTCAATGATTGATCTGGCGGAGCATCCTTTCATCAGTTATCAGCATGCAGTGTTGTTAACTGTTTTGAATTTGGTGGAGAGTGAAAACGTTTTTCAAAATTCCCGTTTCCCCTTGAAATACAATTTGTTTTTTTGGATGATCCAGGTGTTACAGACAAAACATTCATTTTCAATGCATTGCTGCAGGCAGTTAGAAGAAGGAACACTATTGATCAATCCGGGACTGTAAGTTGAACTGCTTCTTTTTTTAAAAAAAATTAGCCGCAGATCTCATTCAAGGTTTGGTATTCCCCTACATTTTTATCAGGCGTCAATGTGTTTTTTTGAAGCCATAAGGAAATAATGCGGCATTGATAGCATCATCAACACTAATAGTTTAGGGCGATGCTCCAATGATCAGTCGTAATGTTTTGGAAACTGCTGATATTCGTTACAGAGACATTATGAATGATCTGGACTCACTTCTTGGTACATTATCCTTCAGAGCGAAACTAATAGTTTTTAGCAGTGACTCTTTTCAAATTTTACCTGTCGGTCTCAAACGTAGCAAAGAGAACATTATCCAAGCCTGCTGTCACGAGCGGACATGAGCACAGGACAGACAGAAGAGAATTTGCATCCAAGAACAAAAAAATAAATGACATTTACTATATTTATTAAAAGAGAGAGAGAGGGAAAAAGAAAGAGGAAAAGAGGAGAGAGGGTTATTACATAATATATCTGATGAAGGGGAAGAAATATGAGGGAAAGTTAGGCTATACTTTTAGTAAAGGATGGTATAGTCATTTAGCATGAAAATAAGCAACAACAAAGTTTAGTAAGTCCTTACTTATATATGACAGATATTTGATGATTGATGGCTGACACGTACATAAGAAGGTGCTGACAAAAGAATTACCAAAAATTAATGCATCTACGTGACACGATCATGACACCTGCATGATTACATCTCATCTTTAGAGACACATTAAGCAATTGCGACTTTCATTGATTATGCGAGTACAACAAGCTCAATTGGCGCACAAATCAGAATCAGCTCTAGGGCTTCCGGAATTTCCTTCTTTTCTTTGGAATATTGGAAACGGTTTATACCCTGTTCGCCCAAACACAAGTTATATTATTAAGATACCCGACCAAATGATTCTTCCAGAAAGCGGCATGGATCACCTCTGCTGCGATATCTATAAAAACTTTGAAAACGACAGTGATGTTTGATCTGCATCTTTGAAGCTTAAAGCCATACCCACTCCAACTAATGCGTTTGGATCGGGCGTCAAAAATCATGTTTTGGAAACATTTCCTGCAGAGTAAACCATTTTGCGTACTACTAATACAGCTCTTTCGGGTATCGATGCTTTGATATTGCTACCAGAGCGTAAGAACTTTTAACAATGTGGTAGTCTTCCGCCTCCTGAGTTAAAATTAAAACTAGGCTCCCCAATTATGATGCTTTTGAAACTGGCAGCTGCACAAAGCGTGTGTAACGGTACTCGATTTATCTGCAAAGCTCTTCTTCAGCATGTAATTTAAGCAAAGGACACTATTGCATCATACGAAGGTAACATTGGTCTTATTCCACGCATTACTTTGTACTCCACTGAGGAACAAGTTAGTGTTGATTTTTATATCTGTCAATTCCCGATTCGACCCGCATTTACAGTGACAATCAACAAATCACAAGGCAAGTTATTAGATTCTGTTGTTCTATATCTTCCACCACCTGTGTTCTTGCATAAAAACTTTATGTAGTATTATCCCTAGTACAAAAACACAATGACATCAGAATTTCAACTCGTAAAGAAATATCAAACATTGAAGGTGAAGAAGGATCATTCACATCTAATATTGTTTACACTGAAATATTTTCAAATTAATATACTTTATTCTACCACATCCACATAACTCTTTCATTTTAATAAATATTTATTTGTTATTCAATTTTAACAGGCTTGCGGCAGCTCGAAGGTTTTTCAGAGAGCAGCGTACCAGACAAAAGTGGAGTGCAGACATTTAGGGTAGCGCCGCCAAGGTCACAATTTATACCCAAACGGAGCTTTGGTTTGAAAAAACCTCGGTTTAATAAAAAATTTAAGAAGTACTAAGACGGAAAATCATACATTTCGGTAATATTCACTACATGGGTAATATTCAAGAGACCGTAGTTACAGAATCCATATGGCAATGCTTTAAATGGAGTTACATGGCAACGCCTCAAGTTAATTTCTTAAGAAAAAAGAATTAGTGTAATATAAAGAAAACAATATACGATTTGACGTGTTCAAAATTGAAAACTAGTGATTTTGAGTTGATGTTTTTGTAATGCATTGAAAATATAAACAACTCTTTTGGTTTAGAGCCTATGCATGAAGCGGAATTTAAATGCTTTCCTTAATAGTGGATGAGTTTTTATTCCATAATTAAGAATGAGAGCGTGCAAGCCAAGAGTTAGATAAAACCTATTTTCAAAAGAGCGTGCGTGCTTATGAAAGACAATTAGATTTAGTAAATTGACAAGACAAAAGAACAACTGTTGGATATATAATTTTCAGTTTGATAATTTGTACATGATAAATTCCAAACAAATACAATCTGGCAGGATGCGGATCGATTTGTTTTTGTTGGTTTACACCAGACCACGAAGAATTCATTCAACTCTAGCGTATGACTATTTTGGTGGTAAATGTTTAGGTGATTTGTTTCAGGGCAAGTGTGAAAAAAAAACGGACAAGGCAGGTTTACACATGATTTATGGCTGCTATAAATTGCATAAATATGTAGACAAAAAATAATTGAAATCAAAAACCTCACAGGATATAAGACGATGCACATGATCTATCACGTTACGCAAGGCCTAAGTTACTAGAGATGTTAACAAATTCTGTTCATGGTCTACGACTCCAGAATTGGTCAAATTCTTTTAGTTGAAAAATGTGTGAACTTATACTGTCAATAAGCTCTGATTATATAAGTGGAATTATGGTTTTGCAGGACCCTACAGATAATTTATCGTCAACTTCCATTGTTTGCTTGTCTACGGTAATCTAGTATGAGTTCGACTATAATATTATAGCCTTTGACAACAATGTAAATAGAATATGCAGATTTGGGAGCAATACAATGATCCAATATCTCGGTTTAACAAGAATTGTGTAAATCCTTTTCCAAATATAGAAAAGGACCGCCACAATGTTTTATATATTTTAAACTATTATTGTTAAACCAATAAGCGGCATAAAAGTTTATAAAATACAATTCAAGAACATATTTAAAATAGTAACACTAGGGATACCTTTTTTTGTATTATCAAAAACCACTGGAAGGATGTGTTTTAAATCGACAGATACCCTAAACATTTTGCATGAAATCGCTAATGACCTTCTGGAATTGCACCTATATCTAGGAACATAATCTATTTTACACAAGACTAGGAAGCTATCCATATTAGTCTTCACACCTACTTCTGAAATAGCCCTGGTAATAAAACTCTCAATTCATTCACTAGTTGAATTTTTATTTTCTTTCAAAATTGCTCATATTCCTAACCTGCTAATCATATACACATGGTTTACCAGATACCAGAAATGCTGAATTTCTTGGATAATGGTACCGAAAAGGATATAACTAAAAGTATCTCTTGCTACTATAATGTTTCATACCACTGTTGGTTGCTCTTCTACTCTAAATATCAGTATTCGTTTTATGTCTCGAGTTCCAAACAATTATTCCGCGAGCTGTATGCAGCAAATAGTTAAATCGGTGTAATACTTGGATTTATGCATTAACAATCGAGTAGCAAAAAGAATGAGTTTTCACACACTTTCGTAATTGCACTTCCAAACCATGTTTGAATCAAACTATTTTAATTTACTCAACATAATATTCTTATCAAAATTGGCGAAAGAAACACATTGGTAACGCTGAGTTGAAGAAGAACTAGCTAATTGTTGTACGTAGTTTTTTCCAGTTACCGATTAAACTGACGAGAAGGTGTACCAACTATTTTATCGGTAACAACATGAGGGAGAATACAGTTAACTGACGTGAACCGCCTAGGTTCCAGTTGTATATAATCAAGTAAAATAACTCAGATTATTATTGAAACCAAGCTAGGTCATTGACCTTGTCCGATCTAGGCCCTGTTTTAAGTCTTCTGTTTCACATGTCACAGTCAAACACCACTACTGTATCCCGTCTAGTGTCTCTGTTCCGAATAATGTATCTCCGGTATCCCTTGTACTTGTAAAACACATTTAAGATCCGCTTTCTTTGTACTTGCCCTGAGACTCCCTTGTATAACTTTAATAGTATCAGCCCATAGTTATCCTCTGTATCTATACCTGCTACTCCAAAGATGTCCCAAACTCAATATAACCAATAAATTATCTGTGTAAAGCTGATGCCCGATCCGATTTTTCACCCGACCTGTCAATTAATATAAATAACAGCATATTTATTTGGTCTCATATCTGTATTGATTTTATCGACTTTTCCTAGTGTATTGAATAAACCTTTTTAATTTTGATTCCTGTTAATATATATATTAATACTAATACATATTTAATTTCTGTTTCTCTATTGGCACCTAAATAATCATTCTTTTCTGTTCTTGCTATGCCACGATCCTGAAATTAAGGGGCTTCTGTTCAACTTCATACCATTTTAAAATATGTGGGCAACAAAATCTGAACAATTTCAGCCTATGCAAAGGTTCTTGGTGATTTATAAAAGCAATGTTGAGAAATGCCCTTATATTTCAATAGAGTGTTTGTTGATATCCTTTCTATAAAGCAAACGCGGAGGACCTGGCTGAAGCCTCTTTCCTTTTCCTGTAACACATCTAAACTCCCCTGTGATAAGTCTACTTTCGCTAGGCGTCATACTTGTTACCCGCGTCATCTAAATGAGCATCTTCTTTTCCGCTAAGTTACTAAATAAAACAACTTGTGTTAATTTGAATAATGCTATGGGTCATAAAAAGACAAAGTGCCGTTACATTCATCAGAATTTACAATTTTATATTAAATATACTATGAGGCCACCTTTTAATATTGTGGGTGTCGATCCTCGATGTATCAAGGATCATACCGTATTCGCCGGGAAATCGTGAGTTACTGTTTCTGATACTACATACTTTGAGATTCCTTGAGCTAGTCAACAATGCACGTCGCTTAAAGAATTTGGAGAGATCGGCTTCCCAGCATACTATTAGACGGACATACACTAAAAATAGAACACTTCCTGACCTCGAAATTTTACTACGGTTGTCCGCGTCATATAAGGAAGTTAATGTTTTTTTCATTGTGCAATGACGCTCGTCATGGACAATCTGGTCATTCCTCCAAATCGAATAATAAATATAGACTATTTAGTAGAGAACATTTAAATTGGATTCATAATATAAAAAGAATATGTTGAAACAAACAAAGTGGCATAATTAGATTTTGAATTCGGAAGCCCGTCTATATGGACCAAATTTGAGGAAATTGAGCCAAAATGGTTTTCAGGTGTGACTGGGTTTTTCTAGAGCTAGATAATAACTGGGGTATTTGTTGACTTAATTTTTCTCTCGAACTTTCTTTCATTATAACAATTACTCATTCTGAATTCTTCTTCATTCGGGATCTCCCCTACTCTTATTGATTAAATTGCTGTTGCCATCGGGGAATGCGTAATCTGGTAGGACTTGTATGGGCTGAAGGATGCCCTGACGAACGGTTATACTTTGAAAACTCTCTCCAAGTCGACTTAGGTCCGTTGAGAAGTAATAGTCTGTAGTACTTAGTAAGCGAAGCTGGTTACAAGCGCTTTAAGCAAATATTGCCTTTTCTGCCATCCTACGTTAGCTACTTATTTTGCTGAATAGTTCAAACGCTCTCTTCAAGTAGATTTAGGTCCGTTGAGAGTTTATAGGCTTTTTTTTTTCGGTAGTCTTATGTTTGCTATCATATTTAAGCGCCTAACGCGTTTCGGTTCTCTCCTTCATATTGATTGCTTCACCTGGTGTTCACGCTTTTGGTAAGTACTCTGCATAGTATATTAATCATTGCCAAACGAATAACTTTATGGTTCTAGTTGTTAGGCACAAGACAAGATTGAAATCCTGAGAACGACCTTATACCTTCTAAAACAAACCAAAGCGGTGTATCTTGTCTTCCCCAAAGG
>NW_026252544.1:0-42637 GCF_025094135.1 Mucor mucedo | reverse complement strand
CATCGATACTTTCAATGGCGGTAATAGAAAATCAGCTGCTAGGGCTCTAAAAGAAACAAGACTTCTCGAAGAATTGCAATTAAAAATCGACATGCCGGTCATGCTCCTTCAAAACTTGCGGGTTTCTCAAGGCTGGGTAAATGGTACTTTGGCAACAATATCGGAAGTAGACGAAGAGAATATTTTATTATTGAAGCAAAACTCTGACGGTAGTCACCAAACACTGTGGATCCAAAGAATAACAAGATCCATTCCAGGCACAAGCTATGTGAGATCCCAGTTTCCAATTGTCCCTGCTTTTGCTACAACAATTCATAAGGCACAAAGCATTACAATTGACTCTGTGGCTATTCACTTAGATGACATGGTATCTCATGGTCAAATGTATGTAGCAATGTCAAGAGTTAGAAAAGCAGATGATCTATATTTTTTTGGTGCAGATCTACCAGTTAGAATTAAAAGAAAGTTCGGTGTGAATATTGATGCTATTGATATGATTCACTATTCTGAACAAACGCTTTACACCTCATAGTCAATACAAATACTACACTCTATAATTAACCACATACAAATATATATATATCACTCATTTAATAACCATCATATAAATAACAATACAAATTTTAAAACATTACAATAAATAATAACTTTCATACCTCTGTTGACTCTTAAACAAAAACACACTTAATTACACACTTAAGCACCAATACACACTCAACTACATGATTGGAAGAAAAAAAAGAAGTCGAAATATCATCAAACCCCCTCGTAATTTTAATTCTCTAAAACTACAGTAGATGGCTGTAAGCTACTCATTCCCCCTTTGTTTTATGGCAATGCTTAAACAGTAACTTTTTTTCTTTTTAAATTGGGTATTACTCTTCTCCCTCCTCCACGGCAACTTACGACAATGTTAGACAGCCGGCAAAACCTTTGCCTTATTTTTAAAGTAAAATACAAAATAAACATTGAATAAAATAAAAACGTTTTCATTTAAATCCTGCTTCTTTATTATATAATTTATTTTTTGATTGCACAAATGTATAAGGTCCATCAGCATCAATAGTATTATAATTAAAAGTGATGTACTACGTTTTGACTAAAAGGACGCTATATTGTGGTAAAAAGACGCAACATGTGGATTTAAGTAGCTACCAGAAGTGGTATAATTACGCAACATGCGGAAAAAAACCGCAACATTAAGTGGTATAAACACGCAACATGCGGAAAAAACCCGCAACATTAGGTGGTAAAAACCCGCAACATGTAGCAAAAACCCGCAACATTTGGTGGTATAATTTTGGAGTTTTACCACTTCCGGTGGTAAATGAGCAACAATTCCGCAACATTCGGTGATATAAAATGGACGTTTTTACCACCAAATGTTGCGGGTTTTTACCACATGTTGCGGGTTTTTACCATATAGTCCGCCACTGTGAACCAAGCCAATATCATATTTTCCTTGAAACAAGCCTTTTGATTGAAGATCTTTTATATATGATCCTTTGATGATTGTATCGATAGGTTTTTCACACTGACGTAAAAACATCGCATTTGTGAAAAGTGAAGCCAGTTGAGGAGCTATCTTTAACTGTTCTGTAGTTCGTGTAGTTGTTGCAGTAGAATTGGATGAAGTGTATCTTGCTTCATGGCATTCAGGGCACTGTAATTCACTTTTGTCCGGGAAAGCATAGCAAACATTTATACATGTATCAATCTTAAATGGTCTAAAAGGTGAATTTTTCTTGATCTTTGTTTTATACTTTTTGTGTGTCAGGAGGGGAGTTTGGTCTATTGAAAGTCATGAGCAAGCATTCTGTTTTATTGAGTCACTTTACGTACCTTCATTCTTTTGTAGGTTATACCATCTGACTATTTTGTCTATAGTACCATGTCCAACATGATCCTCTTCGAAAATTTGGTAGATTTCAAGATTTTTCTTGTCAATATCAATGAATTGTTTATTTGGAACCGTTACGGTAAAGGTTCTATCGGGATGAGAATTATAACTTGCTTCGCTTTCTACATTTAATGTTGTAATAGCAGTACAAGCAGATGTTTCGTTATAGTCTTCTGGATCTAAACAGTTATTGTAATCGCAGTTGCTTTCCTCAATAATTGGTGTTGTCAAAGTATAAGTTGAATCATTATCTTGACTATTTAAATTTTCGGTTATAGTCAACATTGATCCTGGTAGTGTCCATACTAGGTCAACTTGATTCATTGCTGTTTCGTTGGATATTTCCGCAGATGTCATCTCTGTACCATTTTCTGTTTGTGCTCTTGTGGTTGTTATGGCTGTTCCTTCAGTTTGGCGTTGAATGCTTTTATGCGATCGCTTTCGTTTCAAGCTATTATTGTTAAATCGGTTGTTGATACGGCTGACTTCATGAAGGCTTCTTTGTTTTTCGTGTTCACGAAAATGAGCTATGCGATTATTGTCGCGTATTTTTTTGTTGCAGATGTTACATTCAAATGGCAATAAGAAACTTCGAAATAAAGTGAAACTCAAAACATCGTGCTTGCAACAGAAATAATGGCTTTAAAAATGAGTGAGATTAGCAGTCACATCTTTTATAAAATGTTTTTTCTTTGTTGTTTTAAAAAGTTGTCCTTCATCCCTCTTAAAATAATTAATATGCCTCCCAAGAAAGATCATAATTTAGAACTGATTCAGAAAATTAACTCATTCGAAAACACGGTGACTCAAAACAACGCAATGATAGTATCGTTGAAGGATAGTTTTACTCAGATTCAAGACATGTTACGTACTCATGCTGATGGGATGGAGGTGATTCAAAGACATTTTGCCGAGAATGAAAGCGCCACAAGTTCAAACACAAATGAGCAGGCAGGAACAAGGAGAAAGAAAATACCCATGCCAATGGTGACAATGAACAATGGAAACTCAAGGAAGCGAAAAATATTAAAGCTTGACGTACTTGATGCTATACTTCAACTAAAACCTGATATTGAAGATTTTGGTATGGTTTACGAAAATATAAGGAGCTGTGCCTACTATCGTATTAAATCACTTATGGATGTAACGTATAACAACCACCCACCACCATGGCGAGACGTGCTTCCGTGCTATCGTCGCAAAATAGTCAACTTGTTAAATGAGCGTGTACTTGGAATGGATGTAGATTTATCTCTTTGTGAGGATGACTGGGTGGCGCTCCATCTTATCAAGAGGTCTTACCAAAACAGAGAAAAGTATATGAGGTATTACTGAATGTTTATTAAGATGACGTGACTTATTTAACAGAAAAATATAGTTCATCCACAGAGGCGGAAGAACAAACTCAAGACAGCCAAGACCAAACAAACCAAGCGTAAACAAACCAAGCCCAAGAAAACCAAGCCCAAGAATACCATCCTCAAGAAAACCAAGCTTAAGAAAATAAGGTATTATCTCGGATTTGCATATTTTTATTTATTTGATATTTACTGGTATTGTTTTGACATAGGCTGCCATAGGAGATGTAAAATATTTTAATATTTTGTTAATTTTTTTATTTTTAGGAAGGCAGTGAAGGTAAACTAAATGTATCCCTCGAATTGCATTACTAAATTATTTTATAGTCATTTTCATGCTTTGTCACCCCTTGATTTTACGTATTGTTTTCTGGTGGGATATGTTTGGAAGAAGTTTTAGTTTTTTCATTATTGTTATCATTGTTTAAATCTTATTAAAACGAATAAAAAAAAACGTTTTTATTTCTTACTGAATTAATGTACTGAAATATAAGAGTCGCTGCTATTGGTAGATTGGCAATGACGTTAATAACGGACCTGTGGTCCATTGGGGATTGAAAGTCGGAGTGAATGATGTAAACAAATAGCTTTTTTTGATTCCATTTATCGATCTACAATGCATCCACAGTCAATTTACCGATTTTTTTTTTTTTTTTTTTTTTTTTTTTTTTTGGAAACACTGTCCACTTGTGCAAAATTAAATTGCTCATAAAAAGGAAACTTATTTGGCCGGATGTTTGAAGCTAATTTGACCAAGTCTGCGAAGATAGTAAATTAATATCATCATATAGTAGTTTGACCGAATTTTTGATATTTATACATCTCATAATTGTAGCTCTTAAGAATGATTTTCTTTCAGGAGGTTCATGTACAGGCATTGATTTAATAATATTGGTATACAGTAGTCGCTCGATTTAAGGGTGACCAAAAATTTCGGAAATCTCACCCTTAAATAGAAAATACCCTTAAATCGAAAAGCGTGACTATTTTAAACAGACGTCACAAAACGATTTTTAACCGTGAAATATGATCATTACTGCGAAATATTTATTTTTATTCGGACATTCAATAAATTTGATCAAAAAGCTGGAAAAAAGTCAAAAATACACTGTGAAATCGTTCGATTTAAGGGTGTGGGGAATTGGAATCTCACCCTTAAATAGAATAGTGGTTTAGTGGTGTTAATGCGGGAGACGGAAGCTGTTTTTCCAAAATCCACCCTTAAATAGAAAATACCCTTAAATCGAACGACTACTGTAATATGCAATTGACTTCTATACGTTTAGATAGTCTTTATGTTTCCCAAAACGATATAAAACTTTTATTTAAAAATGATTACTGTCAACAACAAAAAATTAATCATACAGTTCATCAACAATACTTTTAACTTTTTTTTCATCGTCTTTTTTCTTGTTGATATTGTTGGCGAGGTCAGTTAATTGGCTGTTAAGAGCAGAATTATTAATGATTTTAATTTCGTCTTTATCGTCAAATAGTCTTTGGATATTTTTCAAGATTGCTGAAGTAGATGTATTCTTTGTAAGTGCCGCAACTTCGTCAACTGCAACGCGATCGAGGGAGGCATGAGCGCCATATCTGGAAACTTGAACAGCAAGTGTTCTGAATATTAAAGCTCCTATTTTTTCTTGTGACAAATTGATCAAATTTGAGTTTGAGCCATTTTGTGAAGACAAGGTCCAGATTGTTGTCGGTTGTAAGAATGGATGGCTTAATAATGATGATGATGCTCGGCATTTTGTGTAAGTGGAAAGGCAATCAAATTTGCTTCGTAATTGTCTTAATTGGTACAAAATAGGCATTTGTTGGCATTGGTTGATGGTTTCGTCTTGGAGCATTGTTTTGACGATATCAAGTGAAGCCTTATCAAGAAATAGCCTTGTTTTTGTTGTTGGGGTAAAGTGTGTGGTTGATGGTCCAAGATTTATAGAGTGGACGTCCAGGCGCATACTTGATGTGATGAGGAAATTGCAAGTTCGAGTTCCTACTATTAACTTTCTGCCGTCCTGTGTTTCAACCAAACAAATTGATAAGAATCCATAAATACCAAGTGACGTTGGGAATGTTGACTGGCCAGCAGCCAATCTTTCATAATGGGCGTCAAGCAAAGGGTCGCGAGAATACGGTTCCACAGTATTCAACAAAATCGAATTTGGGCCCTCAACTAAAATGGCCCCGGCTAACATCTGAGATCCGCAGTATCGTAAATGAGGATACTCGAGCCAATCTTGATTTAAAATATTAGATTGTTCAAGAGTAAGCTCTTCATGACGAGTTGCTGAAAGCTTCTTTGCTGCTTGACTAAAAAAAAAAATGTGTTAAAGAACACATCTTTTAAGTGGAATCAAACATCATACCTATTTGATTTGATATGCTCTATAAGAGAATCACTATCACAATAATCTTTATGACAAGGAACGCCAATAGTTGGATCAATGTCGTTAGCTGGTTTCTTTCATTGACCACTATGCAATGATTCTTGCAACAACTTGGTCGCTGATCGGGTAGAAGTTAAGAGACCATGCTGTTCACCCTCAGATTCATAGATGATAGGAACCCATCTACCAAGTTTTGCAATCATAAGCTTATCTGTTTGTTCTTGAGTATCAGCTGCAACAGAATCACTTGAAGCAAGGATGGTTTGTGAATAAGTTAGCAGCCTACGTTTCTTATTATTTTCAGTAGATTCCTTGATATTAAGTTCCTTAGGTGGAATATGACCGATACTATCGCGTGGCGATATGTTATCTGTGGAGACATGTTCCAAATCTTTCAATGACTTTTTGGACAGCGGAAGACTCGTGTCACATTCTATACTCATCTTTAAACCGTGTTTGACCATATGAGACCTGAATCCATTTGTTGTTTTCAGTTCTTTTTTACAAATATGACAAGTGAAGCTCCCATGAATTCTGCTCACAGGTGAAAGACCTACGGATGCAAATGTCATTAAATAAAATTTGCACAAACTGAAAAAAAAAAAGAAAAAAAACTACTTACTTTCGCCAACAAACACCTCATCAATATGAAAATTATATTTATGATCCTTCGATCCCGAATCAGTGTTCTTTAATTGTTTTCCACAGGTTTTACACTTCATATTTGACTTTTTCGGTTAATAAGTGTTACAAAAAGCAAGACAATAGAATGATAAAACGATATAATGTAAAGAAAATAAACTTAAAGATACAATGAAAGAAGATGCAATGATATCTGTTCTTAGTAATCTTTTGTATAGGGAAATGATCGATGAAACAAAGAAAGGACGAAAAGGCAAAATGTACGAAAAGTGGGCAAAAAAAAAAACTTTAATATGTGTTATTGTGATACGCAGAGTGTGGCGACAGTAAACAAACACTCCTTCAAACTAAACATTTTGTCTACAAAAATGCTCATTCTGCCTAAAAATAAGTAATCAATGAATGTGTATTAGGGCCCTCACAAGCAACAAATTATTTTTTAAAGATCCCGATTAAGGACTTTATTATTATTATTATTATTTTTTTTTTTGTGAAAGGTTACCATTTTTGGCGTTCTTCACGGAGTATTTACGGAGTTAGAAAGCCTAAGGGAAAAGGGTTAAAAAAAATACTATGTCCAACAAAAACAGTGCTTAAAAATATCATCACTTTTCAGAAGTCACACTTTTTTATTGATTATATAAGCGAGTGATGGGCTGTATGTCCCGAACGGCCATCATGGTATTCATACTATAGCATTTACACGATTTAAATTGATTAGTCAGTGAGGGGCTGTAAGTCCCGAACGGGCAAACACGGCATTCATACTACAAGCATTTACATGATTTTAACTGATTAGTGAGTGAGGGGCTGTAAGTCCCGAACAGCAAATAAACAAAAACCTCAGTCCCACGAGAGGGCCGCAGGTCCCGATCGGCAGTCTGAAGAACGCCTAAAAAACCGGTTTTTTTTTATTCAACTATTTGGCAAAATTGTAACCTTTCACAAAAAAAAAAAAAAAAAAAAAAAATAATAATAATAAAGTCCTAAATACACAGGTTGCTGAAGCGAAGGATGAAGAAGTGGTACACACCCAGCCCTGGTATCGAAGAATCTTCAATTACTTTAGTTTAGTTTAGCAACTTCATATATCCCAACCCAAAAAAAAAAAAAAAAAAAAAAAAAAAAAAAATTGAATATTGAAAGATCTGGGGAAAAAGGGAATTATATATTTTTTATTATGTTTCTGAAAATAAAGCGTGGCTCAGAGAGCTTGTACCACTTCGGAATCTGAAGCGGAGGCAACCAGCATTGTGTTAGGAACGACATACAATCGAAATCTTTAAAAAAATAATTTTGTTGCTTGTGAGGGCCCTAACAATAACATCGAATTTTCTTCAGTGCCAAAATTTTCGAAATATCCCAATAAAGGATTAAAATCCAACGACCCCAGAATCCTTCTATCAGATGAAAAATCAGCCAAATTGGGCTACTGAACTCACCAATGTTTTTGTTTCGGTTTTTTGATAAAAGAGTTGTGTTTGTGATCCTCTTCATTTTTCTTTACGAATTCTTAATTATCCAATTTTAATTAACAAAATGCCTTTCCAAAAGTAGACTACCATTAACTTCGTCAAATGGGATTCAGCAAGTACCCACGTTTTGATCGAGTTGTTTCCCGATTACGTTGTAAACGTGGGTGTTATTTGCTCACCTCAAGCAAAGCTGAACTTAAACAAGGCAAAGGAAGATCCTTTTAATGCCAGTAACGCTATCAACGGTAGAAGAAACATTGCAGCCATGAATAACAAGTGAATTAGCCTCTTTAATACGTTCAGAACCAGAAGAGAAGCTGCTAACGCAACTAGAAATGGTTTTCTTCCCCACTGGGAGTTTCACGATCTGATGGAACAGGCAACATCGAGAATGCAATAAAACTGTAGTGGAGACATCATTGTCGGAAAAGTGCAGTAATCTCTGATTTCATAATCATTTTGATATCATCATCGAGTCCAAAGAAAACTTATCGCAATTCAGTAACTACAATAACAATTTGAGATGGGTTCATTTTGTTTTCTCTAAAAATAAAAAGTATATTGAAAAAATAGAGTCCTTGAAAAATAATAACAGATAGGTTAGCATTTTGAGTGAACTTTATATTTTAATCGTTCAAAAAGCGTCATTAGTAACCCCCGATGAAATCTGGAATGAAAAAAACGCTTGGCTATCCTACGTGGAAAAATGAGCTCGTTTCAACGGTACTATTTTCGATCTATAGAAATGGAAACCCATTGACTTATTTGGGTTTCAAAGTCATGAACTATGTACACTACGTTATTTCTCAGCCTACGCCTACCAAAGCCAATTTTGGCTGTCCATAGTAACCCCCGATGAAATCTGGAATGAAAAAAACGCTTGGCTATCCTACGTGGAAAAATGAGCTCGTTTCAACGGTACTATTTTCGATCTATAGAAATGAAAACCCATTGACTTATTTGGGTTTCAAAGTCATGAACTATGTACACTACGTTATTTCTCAGCCTACGCCTACCAAAGCCAATTTTGGCTGTCCATAGTAACCCCCGATGAAATCTGGAATGAAAAAAACGCTTGGCTATCCTACGTGGAAAAATGAGCTCGTTTCAACGGTACTATTTTCGATCTATAGAAATGAAAACCCATTGACTTATTTGGGTTTCAAAGTCATGAACTATGTACACTACGTTATTTCTCAGCCTACGCCTACCAAAGCCAATTTTGCCTGCCCATAGTAACCCCCGATGAAATCTGGAATGAAAAAAACGCTTGGCTATCCTACGTGGAAAAATGAGCTCGTTTCAACGGTACTATTTTCGATCTATAGAAATGAAAACCCATTGACTTATTTGGGTTTCAAAGTCATCAACTAAGTACACTACATTAACTCTCAGCCTACCCCTACCCAAGCCAATTTTGCCTGCCCATAGTAACCCCCGATGAAATCTGGAATGAAAAAAACGCTTGGCTATCCTACGTGGAAAAATGAGCTCGTTTCAACGGTACTATTTTCGATCTATAGAAATGAAAACCCATTGACTTATTTGGGTTTCAAAGTCATCAACTAAGTACACTACATTAACTCTCAGCCTACCCCTACCCAAGCCAATTTTGCCTGCCCATAGTAACCCCCGATGAAATCTGGAATGAAAAAAACGCTTGGCTATCCTACGTGGAAAAATGAGCTCGTTTCAACGGTACTATTTTCGATCTATAGAAATGAAAACCCATTGACTTATTTGGGTTTCAAAGTCATCAACTAAGTACACTACATTAACTCTCAGCCTACCCCTACCCAAGCCAATTTTGCCTGCCCATAGCACCCCGAATGAAATTTAACAAATTTCCTCAAAAATAGCTACAAATTGTGGCATTTCAAAAATGTATAATATGACCCCCCTTAGATTGGCTGAAATGTTGTTACACACGTTTAAAGTCAAAAATCCCGATTTTAAGCAGGGAAATAACATTTAAATCGTTCTTGAAATAGATTTTTGAATAAACTTTAACAATCCGGCTTGGTTACGCTCTGCGCCTTGCAAAGGGCTTTCGAATGATACCAGTTTCAACGCCGTCGGACAATAATTGATTGGCTGAGAATGTTTTCAAAAATCCAAAAATGGACAAAATTTTTCAAACTCCGCTTTTAACCTTTCTGATTTCTCT
The DNA here is from genome assembly GCF_025094135.1 of Mucor mucedo. Lineage (NCBI taxonomy): Eukaryota > Fungi > Mucoromycota > Mucoromycetes > Mucorales > Mucoraceae > Mucor > Mucor mucedo. Next base: position 32,699 of record NW_026252544.1, on the reverse strand, counting down.
GCACAAAAAAAGTTTTTTTAAAAAATTGACTTTTTTGGAGATTCCTGTGCGATGATTGGCTGGGCAATGGCAGGCATGAAAAGTAATAGTCTTGGATCGTTTCTAGGGGTACTCTAGGGTAAATTGTACGGGATTGTAGTCAATTTTTATGATGAAATTGCAAAGTATTGTTCTATATAATTGTTTCTTGCTTTTTGGTCTAAACTTATTTTTCAGGGCAGGATTCATTCGTCTGGCTGACCTCTAGCGTTATTATAAAGGACAGGCCGGTCTTATTACAGACTGTAATTTTGTTATTTTAGTTATAATATGGAGGGCCAATATATCTTTGGCAAATCCTCATCTTGTAGAAAAAGAAACTATGGGTCCTGCTACTGTTTATGTCTAAAATATAAGTAGAAATAATAGTTTAGTTGCTTTTAGAAAAGTGTATCGCTTCTGTATTACAAATATTAGTGATTTTCAATAAGCCATAATTATATGGGCTGATACTTCTTTAAATGCAAATGTCAGGCAGAACAAACTGTCGTCAATCGGTTCAATATACCCTAGAGTATCCTTGTATCATTGGTATGTATGATAAAATTAGTTTAGACGAATTGTTTATCAAGTTAATAGAATAAATTACGAAATACCAAGTGATTGTATGTATGATATATATTATAACTGGGAAATACCTGGAACTAATTTAGGACCAACCAGCTCTTCTTTGAGAGGAAATGGGAAGACATAGTCGAATATTAACGAAGTAAGGATCAAGACATTAAAAAGAATAATAATAGTTAAGGTCGTAACTGTTTGTCAACAATGAGTACTTATAAACAATTGGAATAGGTGTACAATGATAAAGGAACTTCTACACTGCATATGGTGTAGACGAAACAAGAATTTAGGAAGTTTCGAAAATTCCAATTGTTAAAGACCTAAAAAACCCAACAATAAAGCCAAAAAATATTTTCGGAAACTTTTAAAAGACTAACGCAATCTATATCGGTTTAAGAAGCCTGCTACTTTCATGATGCAAGTACTAGAACAAAATACCAAGCATACGTCCCAACCGGAAAGATATTTGGAAAAAAGTATCTTTTAAACAAACTGCAAAAAAATATTTTTCAAAAGTCGAAAAAAATTTACAACGACAAGGGAAAACTTTTAATAGAATTCTAATCGTCTACACTCCGTACACAAAATGTTAAAAAAAGTCCATATCATAAAGCAGGTCAGATAAACAAACGTCAGATACCTAACCTAATGATACCTGGGCCAAATTCACAAAAGGTTGAATTGCCACAATAATTGGCCTTGATATAACAATTATAGAAACATATTTTGTAACCATCTACGAAATATTATGAACGAGGAACAATAATTGACTAGATAACCCGAGTCTTGGGCAAAGAAACTTCCAAGTTGTAGAGTAACTGTCATTTTTGACATAAGTCTAAAGTACTCGTATTTGTAACAGTTTTAGCATTGATCAGCTCAGTTTAAAACATGATATGAACTCACAACAGTCGTTGATTGGAAAATAATTTTCCAATTGTTCGACCACAACTTCAAAGTAAGTTACAATACTTTATTAAGTAAATGCTATAAATTGGGGAATACTGGCAACAGTCGCCTTGATTACTAGTGCGACTGTGAGCAAAATATCGGAAATATTTAACAAAATAACAATCAAGTAGCGACGATGTTAGTAAAAGGACCCACAAATGGCCGGCCTTGTAATTTCATTTCATAGCAACAGGTGTCCAATAATTGATACGGTTTTAGCATAGTATAAAGACATTGTACACTACACACAATATAAGCAGATCATGAATGCACTCATTATTGCTGAAGAAATAGTCTATGATACTTAAAAAAACTGAGAATACTGCCAATGAACAACTTTTACAGCAGTTTTGAATAACTACCACATTATGTATAGTTTACGTATTATCTTCTACACGACTCCTAAAAGTTTCAAAGGATAATCTCAAGATTTCGTTCCAAGCCGAAAGAAATTAGAAAATAAAAGACTGAAGACAAAAATAGAAATATATTTCTCAAAAGTCCAAAAAATTTTATAATGACATGGGAGTAATTTTAATGTATTTGGAATAGGCAAATTTAGATATGCTAATAGTTGAAAAAAGTCTAGCTGGACAAAAAAGTGTACAAAAGGGAAAACATCCTTAAATAGTATGTCTAAAGGCAGTTTCAATCAATGACAACTTGATGAATTATTCTGTCATTACTTTACACATGTGTCGGCTGACACTGAAGAGGGATTATTAACATAAAGACTAGAGCCGAAAGAATTTTTAAAAGATGATCCATCCGATAAAACCAACAACATGTTTTTCACATTTGGAGTATAGAGTGAGCCTTTATTTTTATCGTGACAAATTCTCCAACTTAGAATAGAGCCTCATTTTCTTACTTGCTTTAGTTTCTTATTACCTTTCGCTGTTTAATAGTCCACTATCTGATAATGCATTTTAATCAGTTATATTTCAACCAGGCATGATTATAGTATCAAGCAAGAACAAAGAGGCAATAATCTTGTTTAACCGTCTTTATCAACAGTATACTACTCATGACAGAAATTCCGCAAGTGAATCAAAGTTACCTGATATATAGACACCTTGCTATGATCTTCTAGCCTTTAACAAGCATTGGTTGTTACCCAATCAAGTTTGGATCAACTTTGGACACTGCAGACTGCGTACCATACGAGTAGGAGCACCGTCGATTTTTATTTCTAATCATGATGGCAAACATCGTTCATCAGAGCCCGTTTAAATCCCTTCCCCTTGCATAAGTTTGGTTTTACGCGTATACGCCTCGTTAATAACGAATTATCGAATAAAAAAGTAATCCCCTTGTGTTGACCAACACAACCGAATCAAGTTCTATAAAAAAGTTGAAAGTCACTGACTGATTTTGCATAAAGATGGGTAACTAAATATTCCGAAATATTTTTCTAACAAAATCTTTAACAAAAAAATGTTGGAGAACCGCCTCAACCTCAGGAATACGCTGGTGGGGAAGATCACACTTAAAAGCAGCTGTGTGAAAAGTGCAAAAAATGAAGCCGGCCGGGGTCGAACCCTTAAACCCCGCTTTTAAAGAACGACGCTCTCCCCCCTAAGCTATAATTCTGGCGGAGTCTCGTGTCAGCTGTGTAGTACAAGACATGACGTATATTATTAATACACGTGACTTTCACGTGACATATCATGCTATTTTATGTACACGCCTCAAATGCGTTCCCAACCTAAACCGACGCGTTAAACACGTGTTTTTAGGCCATATAAACGTGCTTTGACCGGCTTTGCACTTATTTAAATGCGTGACGAGATGTTGTCTCACGTAAGTACATGTTACACTTGATGGAAGGCGTGTTGGATCTCTGTATGGACGTTTTATCTTGTGTTATATCATGATATAGACGCAATGTAATGTTCAGGAAGATTCATATCTTTGGCAAAGTTGTATGCATTCTTTCTGTTCTTGCAGTAGCTATTATCACTGCGCTATCTCCTCAGTATAAAGTAGATTTATTGACTAGGGGCTGTGATGAGTGAAAAATAAACTTGTAACGACCAATAATCGACAAGACTTGTAAGTTTTGACTAAAACGAACAGTCGCAATTAGTCGGAGTTACTTTAGCATTATACGAAAACTGTTTCCATTACGCAGGAGGTACACAGAATTTGAATGGACAAAATAATGAAGGAAATACTTTATAAAATATGTTAAAAAGAGCCATACTGCCAATTAAAACTTTGAAAGACGGTTTTGTACAACAACAGCTGCACGCCTAGTTAAAAAAACATCTTCTGCATGACTCCTAAAAGTTTCAACGCAAAATATCAAGATTCCGTTCCTAGCCGAAAGAAATTGGAAAAAAGGACACATCAGATAAAAACAGAAAAATAATTTTCAAAACTCGAAAAAATTTTCTAAGGACATGGGAATACTTTTATTACGTCTAAAATTGTAATCTTTATGTCTACAGTTGATTTAAAAAAGTCTAGCCGGCATAATAAACTGTTTATAAATGGACTTGACGTAATAAGTGAGTAACAGGAAGAGATTTGTGACGGAATCAATCAAAATGAAATGGTAGCAGCCTGTAAAGAGAGCGATTACAGATAATATGCCGAAGAGGATGGAAATTAGTTAAAAGCTAGACCATTACCTGATTGCTAATGAAATAATGACCGAGTATGAGACTACATCTGTAAAGATCCAAAAGCATGAATAACAGCGGAAGTCATTTAAAAACATCACAGCGCAACGCTTAACCCAATACGAAGACCTTGTAATTATTTTTTTGGTAATAGGTCGGATGAAAGTCAACAACAGATACAAAGTATAATACCATATATTTGAAGTTACTTCATAACTGAGGAGTAATACAAATAGTCTAAGTTGTATCTGGCGCATCTTTGTCGAAAATAAAAGGAAGTTTGATCAAACAACGACAAATAGGTTATCAAAGTATTACAAAATCTCCAGCTGCCGATATGACATGATTCTTTAGATGAAGACAAAAAGAGAAGAAATATTTCATAACTTAAGCGGATAAGAAAGACTACTTGCACTGCCAATAACATCTGTAGATGACAAATAAAGGCCGTATAGCATTAATTATTTTGTATAATAACGATTAAAATTAAAATATCGCCAAATAATAATTCCTAAGTCATTTTGACACAACCCCAGTAGGGCAGGTAGTATCAGCCGTATCTTCTAAGAAACTTATCGAAGTTTGAAGACAAACGACAAACAATTAGTCCCAAGCCGAAAAATAATTGTCAAAAATGGATCACCAAAAAAAAAAAAAAAATTTCTAAGAAGTCCAAAATTGTTTTTACGGACATGAAAATAAGTTTAATATGTTGGGAATTTAAGAGTGTACGAATGGTTATAATTAAAAAAAGTCTAGCCAAACAAAAAAGTCAAAAAATCATAAATACTATGTCTAAAGACAGTCTAAGGTAACAATGCGACCAAGACAAGTAGATATCGTAGACAACCAAATAACTAAGACAAGTAGATATCCTAGACTACCAAATAACTAAGACAATAATATATCTAGGACACCAAAAAAAAAACTAAGAGAACAAGAAGGGTTGGACATTAAAATATCTTTGACAACAAGATATATAAGACATAAAGATATGCAAGGCAACGGTTTATATACGACAAAAGGATAACTAAGGCAACAGGATAACTATGACACCAAGCCATTAAAGACGCCATGGTATCCAAGACAGCGATATATCCAAGACAACGGGATATCTCAAACAACAGGAAATCTAAGACACAAGTTACTAAAGACAGCCAGATAGCTAAGAAAGTAAAGTATCCAAGACAACGCAATATTCATGACAGCAAGGTTTTCAAGACAACAATATGTCTAAGAAAAGAAGGTATCCAAGATGTCATAACTTCCAAGACGATGTGACTTAGACAACACTGTGACTATGACGACCGAATATCAAAAATAACCAGATTGCTAAGACAATTAGATATCTTAGATAAACAGACAGCCAAGACAACAAGACATGTAATACGACTAGATCTGTACGACAATCACATATCCATGACAACAAGACATAGCGAGGACAAGATATCCAAGCGGTCAATGTTCCCAAAGTAACAAAACATCCAAAACGACAATGTGACTAAGGCAACGAAAACGCTCAGACAACATGATATCCACGACAACCAGAAACATAAGACAACGAGAAAATATAGACATCCAGATATCTAACGCAACGACAAATCTAAGCGGATAATATATCTAAGATACAAGATAACTAAAACAACAGGGTATCCAAGTGAGCAAGTAACGAAGACAACTATATGACTACGACAGCAATATGACCAAGACACCGACATATATACGACAACCAGGTGACGAAGACAACCAGGTAAGTAAGACAACCGTATCCATAAGACAACCAAGTATGCAAGACAACCAAGTCCGTAGAGCAACAAGATAGTTAATACAACATGATATCAAAGATAACAAGTATTGACGAAAGGAATGCGAGTAAGACAACCAGATATCTAAGACAACAAAATTACAAGGATTCCAAGGTTTCTATGACAACACGTAACAAAGCAACCAGGTCAGTAGGAAAACAAGATATCTATAACAACAATGTAACTAAGAAAACAGCATATCTATGACAACAAGATACCTATGGCAACAAGTAAGCTAGGACAACAGGAGATCTATGACAACTCAATATCTATGACAACAAGGCCGTAAATAAATATAGGTCGAGAACTAAATTCTGAGTGATTAGTTATAGTTACACAAACATCCGGGTACTCGAAAATTCGCCAAAATTCGAGCGCTTCCGAAAAAACAACTTTCGAGAGTCTGAGATTAAAATTGACGGAGTAATTATTGGTCAAAGTTTTAAAATTCGGTTATTAAATTATATTGCAGCGGCTAAACACGGTGTGTGGTCATCCGTAGATGTATTAGACGTGTAATTTAAGCGCGCATTTAATGCAATTTATTTTAGGTTTCTGTGTTTAAAAATGATGGAGTAATCAGCTGCTAAAGTTTGGTATTATTGTTTGTTGCTAATAAACCACTCAGGGAACAGTTTATGTGGTCATCCGCATATGCATTCTATGTCAAATTTTAATGCGCTTCGGATGCAGTTATTTTTAAATTTCTGACTTACGAATTGAGCAAGTAATTGGCTTTAAATACTTTGTGTTTTGAATTTGTTCATTATAAATCACTTACGGAACAATTTATGAGGTCATCCGCATATGTATTCTATGTCAAATTTTAATGCGCTTCGGATGCAGTTATTTTTAAATTTCTGACTTTCAAATTCAGCACGTAATCGGCTTTAAATACTTTGTTTTTTGGATTTGTTAATAATAAATCACTTACGAAACAATTTATGGGGTCATCCGCATATGCATTTTATGTCAGATTTTAACGCGCTTCATATGCATTTAAATTTAAAATTCTGAAATACGAGTTGAGCCAGTAATCGGCTTTAAATACTTTTCCTTTTAGATTTGTTGGTAACAAAACAATTTCTTGGTGTCTTATGGGTTTCTCGGCGTATTAAATCGATGTCTCACTTTAGCGTGCAGTAGATATAACTAATTTACTATTTTTGAATCAATATTTAGACCCGTAATCAATTCTCAAAGTAAGTAATCTGGGCTGGTTCTGATTTAACATCTCAACCGTTGAAGAAAGACTTAAAAAAACGTGTAACAACCATTAAAGTTATTAACCTTCCAAGTAATAACTGTTGAAGTATGACAGAGAATCATCACGCTTACGAAAATGGTCAATTTCAATAATGTACCTGTAAGATTTATGTTTACAATATTTCGAATTCTGTCAGAACCAATCCAGCCAATAAAATAGTTCCAGTACAAGAGCCCGGTACCGAGAACTATTATGACGCAATGGAACTCACAAGACCCAAACGAAGGTTTAAGCCAAAGGTCACGAAGGCAAGACCAAACAAGAAAACAAAACTATATGTCATAAGAACAAACAAGCAAAGCTATAAACTAATTTAGCATGAAAACAACTACGCACATATGAAACATTAATCAAATTAGATAGTATAAATAACCCCACATTAAAATTAATAAATCTTCATCTTTTATCTCATACTTTATTTTGTACTTGTACTTTGAAGAGTACTCTTCTAGCCAATAGGAATAGGTTCACGTGATAGTCACGTGCTAGGTTATTACGTAAGGGTCAACTAGACATCTGAGGTTTACAATTCAAAGCTTGATCTTATGGTTCAGTGGTTTAGTCATAGTGCTTGCTTAGATAAAGCCGTAAGTTCGACCCCTTACCGAATTTTGATTTTTCTTCAAAATATTTTTTTTCTTTTATGATTTATTACTATTATTTTTTCCCCATATGTGTATAGGTACATTTTTTGCGAATATCATTTTAAACATCTGGTTTTTATTATTTTTGGCAAAGCTAGAATCATTACATTTTAATGAAAATTGTTTCTCACGGGCATGCAACGTAGAGGGAGTAGCTTTTTTATAAAACACTCAAACGTTTAAAAAAAATAATGAAAAAGAAAAGGATAGAAGGCCTTGCTAAATACGTACTACATTATTGTAACAGGCAAGTTTCAATAGCGTTAATGAAATAAATTAAAGATAAAGTTTACAACAAAAGTTCTTCAACAGTGAGGACCGGACTCTGTAGTTGTGAACTAAAGAAGATACAATACATTTACATAATAGTGTAATTTGCTCGACAAAATCAGAAATGCGTGGTATATGAAGGCCAGTATCATTCAATATAAAACGTTTAAAACCTTTTTTAAAAAAAATCCGAAAGAAGGCAAAAATCAAAGTTAGGTCAAAACGACAAAAAATGTCATGTACAGTATTAAACGAGTTCAATGAACACGAATGTAATTTACCTAAAATCTTGATTTACGGAAAGAATATGCGATTACTTAAAAGAAGTACCATTAAGTGGGACTTTAATAAATTTAGAATTATTTAGAGGATCATTCAATAGTTTTACATACAACGTTTGGTTCTTTTGCATAAGTGACTTAAGCATCTAACATGAAGATCAAATCACGTTTATTTACTGCGTAAAAGAGAAAGTTTCATTTAGTACGTTCGATAAGCTATGATTAGAGCGTTATAATTAGCAGATGATTTGAATGTAAAAACCTCCGAATGAAACCGACAATGTTTCCAAAGAATATTAAGTCATTGAATAAGTTCTAAGAAGACGTTGAACTAGAAACCTGTTCGGTGATTTTAAACATGACGGGACAAAAATGTGGAGTTTGGTGAATATATTATTAATGCTTATTTTATAGGTTAAGTAAAGATGAAATTCTTTTGTGAATTTGAGCAAGTTATGACGAAATAACATTATAAACTATTGTACGGTCATTGACTATATGAGAATGAACTTTGTTTGGTTTTATGGTTATCTTGAAATATGGCAGTATAATTTATAGGTTTGTACCATATCAAATGTTTTGTAAATATTGGCCTGGTTAAGTAAGATATACTATACATACAACTTTTAAACGTGTATTGTATAATAAGCAAATGCTTTATATCACATTAGGTAAGAAAGTATTGCTGAATAAGTACATACAATGTTAAAGTCTAGTTTTAATTTATTTATTTTCTGGAAGGTCTGGGGTTAAGACGTATATGTTGGGTTGATGATTCTGCAATAACTCGGCGTACGGGTCCAGAACGAGGTCGACCGACTGGTCTGGGAGATGGTCTAACCACTGCAGCAGGTGATTCCTGTTCGGTGTTACGACGTGTACGGGATCCGGAAGGACGACCAGGACCGGCACCACTACTTTCGCGTACCCTCTTATTGGCAGATGGGGGTCTTCCGACGGGACGGCGAGATGAGGATTGGCCTCCAGAAACAGAACGATTACGGGGTTCCAATTGAGCTACACTTGCTCTTGTTGCTCGCGGAACCTCATTCGTGTTGATGGGGGATTCAACAAAGGACGATTGGCCGCTATTATGATGGGCGGGTTGGTTTTCATTTAAATCCTCAGAAGACAGACCACCTTCAGGAAAACCCGAGCCACTAAAGTCCGAGTCCTCTTCAGAGCTACTGTCTGTAGGAGAACTGCTAGCTTCTTCTTCGCTTTCACTACCAGATGTTTCGGATTCGTTACTGGCATTGGTGGTAGCATTAGCCGCATTTCTATTCCGTTCAATGGTAGCAGCACGTCTTCGTTCCAGTCTTTCATCGTGACGAGCTTGCTCAACCTCAGAAAGTCCATTAAGACCACGCGTAATCACGACAAGGCTATCCAGATCATCGAGACTGTTAGAGAATTCCACCTCTTTTAGGGCCCTGTTGAGGCTTTCGAAGACTTTTTTGTTCTCTCTACGCCAAAGATATTCCAGAAGTTTATCAGCACAAAACTCTTCGTTTCGGTAGCGTGGTGCTATGGACTTCTTGACATCGAGCCACATACCTTCAATCAAATTTGTGTGGATAAGACCTTCCGTATGGTTACCCTTCACCTGGTCCTCCGTAGCAAAGTTCTCCGAATGATTGACAACCTGATGTTGGCGGAAGAAGTAATCACCGTCTTGGTATGCATGTGAGTTATCCTGGTAGGAGCCATCTGGGTTTTGAACATCAGCGGGATGCATAAAAGTGTAACCTCTCCAACCATCTGATCGAATTACAGAACCACGTACGCAATGTGCCTCGATGATTGGCTTTAGAGTTGCCGTCGTACGATTAGGAACAGTACATACAAAAAATCTACCAGCAGAAAAGATTGGTTTTTTATACCAGACGCCACGGTGTTTTTTCATCTCCTCGCCGACTTTGATAGCCTCAACCATTCCAAAAACCCATACACCTTCGACACGATGACCCCGGTGGTGCTTTTGTTTACCAAATTTCGACTCATCAATTTGGATGTGGTCGCACCCTGGTGTAGAACCCAAACGAAAAGGAAGGTTGTTTTTCGTAAAGTCATTGAGCATCAAAATGTTTAGGTCCCTTCCGATTTTACCCAGGGTCGGCATGGTGGTTTTGTAGTCTTTACAAACGTTTGTCATTGATGTTTGTTGAACGTACTTGGTTAAAGCGCGGTAAGTGACATCAATTGGTAGTTTTCGGCGGTAAAAAAAAGTGTTTTTGGCGGATGTCTGGACTCTAGGTTTATGTGTGTCACTGCTTCCTCCACAATGGTAGTAAAATCTTTGGCGTGACTCTCTCCAGCTACGGTACATGTCTTTTTCACAACCACCCACGTTACACTTCACATCTTCCGCTTGAAAAACGCCGAGATCTTCACCGACGTATCTATTGTTTAAGATAGTATTAGTCATCATAAACCTGCCGAAAAAATATTTGTGTATTTACTCTTCAGTTTCAGCGGTACGGCCTGAAAGGTTATCAATATGAGTAGCTATAGCATTAATTGGTTCTCTGGATCCATAGGCAGCAACAACTTGGCCAGGTCTACGACCACGAATGCTTGTTGAAACTCGCGAATCATCCTCAACATAATTGGGAACAATAATAGCAGAACTCATTATGAAATTGCTGAATGACAAAAATGATTAAGGTTGAAAGTTGAAAGAATTTTGATTTAAAAGATGAAGTTCAGTTGGTTGATAGGCACTATTTGGACGGACCGATTCATGAGACGTTCATCGTATTTATTGGTACTCCGCATTATGGCGGTGTACCTAACAAAACCAAATCAGTTTCATAGTGCAGTGGTATAACTATGCACCTCTCACGGCGCTGACTTGGGTTCGACTCTCGACCAGGGCAGATGCATTTTTTTTTTGCTTGCGTACGGCTTAAAAATTTTTTTTTATGACTCGTAAATAAAGCAGGGATCAGTGAATACAGATTAAACAGTCCAAAAAAAATTTTAATTGACAGTCCATGTTGATAAATTTTTTTTAGATTAATATAAATAGGCCCTATTTTGTTAGGTTTTTCTTTACTTTGTAATTTTTTTCAAATTAAAAATAATATTTCAAGGTAAGTCATTTTCAATTATTCTGTAAGCACGTTATATTTATAAGTTATGGTAGATGTCTCGAACATTTGCAGCTGGTGATAATGTTTCTTCTCGTCGTCGTACTGTCAGTACCCCTGTCCCTCAGTATGAAAGTTTCAGTAACAATCATAACAATCGCACCATTCACCATTTTGAACAACCTGAAACCAATGAAACCGAAATTTTTGATTCCGATTCATCCCAAACCAACCCAGTAATTCCAGAAGAAACTGTACATCAAAGTGAAAACAACCAAGATACGTTATACTACCAAAGAGAAAATATCGTTCCAATTCCAAGTGCCAGAGAGTTTTTCACAACAATTGCTGGTACTGAGCAACAGGCTATCAAGTACGTTTTTTTGTAAAATATGATTTTTATTTATAATTAATTTTTCTGTAATAGTTTCCTTGTGAATATTGGTGCCTTTTACTCTCCCAGTCAGCGTATGGAATGCGATTGTGGACGCGTAATGACTTTTGGTTTTGAGGAGTCAAGAGGATACCGCTGGAGATGTAATGGACGGCAATTAAACGGTGTCCGAGTCTGTAATGGTTCCCGTATACCTTTGGTCAAAGACAGTATTTTTGCTTACAAAAATACGCCAATTCACGATATCTTTGCCATTCTTTACTTTTGGTTGGTGGGAACCAAAATGGGCCAAATAGAGACACTTTCTGACTGTTCGGCTAAAACTGTTAGAGCTGTTGTGAAGTCTATTCAACGAATGTTACAACAAGATCTGGACGAGCAGTCAGATTGTTGCATTGGTAAGCTTAAATATTTTTTTAAACAACTTGAGCACTAAATATCTCTCGTTTATAGGCGGCTTGGATGCTGAAGGTAATCCAATTGTTGTGGAGATTGACGAGAGTAAGTTCGGCAAGAGGAAGTATAATCGCGGGCACCGTGTTGATGGCGTCTGGGTAGTGGGTGGAGTAGAAAAAACGGCTGAAAGAAAAATGTTTCTGACAACTGTTGAAAAGAGAAACAAACCAGTTCTTGAACGAGTTATCTCCCGGTTCGTTAAGCCTGGGTCCATTGTACGAACGGATTGTTGGGCTGCATACAATGGGCTCTCTCTACTCGATATCCAGATCGTTCATCAAACGGTTAACCATTCCGAGGGCTTCAATATTAATGGTATTCATACGAATACAATTGAAGGTAAATTTTATACAACAGGCAAATATACAATTTAAATTAAAATTATTCTTTTAAATAACTTAGGCTCTTGGAATGGTATCAAGCAAAAGCTACCCGCGAGAAAGAGAAACAAAAAGGATATGCCTTGGAATTTGGTCGAATTCATCTGGCGTCGAAAGCATTACGGTGATCTTTGGGGTGGCCTCTTGAAATGTTTGAAAGATGTAAGCGTTGGAGGAGCGTCTGATAGTCCTGATTTAACAGAAGATCTTCTTCAGCCAGGTGACACTCTTGAGCCAGAAGCCCCACCATCCGAAACCGAAGAAGAAACCGAAGTAGAATCATCAGACAATAGTTTAGATAATGATTCAGATTATAACGAGTAAAAAAACTTAATAATGAATACAAATAAAAGTTTAAAATATAGAAATAAATAAACATACACATATATAAACAAACATGAAGATAACGAATACACATGAATATAAATAAATAAACATGGCAATAAGTAATTAAACATAAAAGATTGATTGAACAATTAAAATACCTAATAATTAAATAAAGACAATATTAAGTATATAATTGAACATAGTTAAAAAAAGAATAAACATGATAATAAATAAATAAATATATAATTAAGTTAATATATAAATAAATTAATAAATTAATAGATTAATAAAAGAATTAAAAACATAGTAATAAACAAACGAGCAAGGCAAAAAGTAAACAAAGTACGAAATAAACAAGTATTCAACTTAACAAATAAAACATAAATACGGAATTAAATCGTAATAAATATACACAGAACTAAATAAATAAAGGCAGTATCCAAAAAATCGTTGTAATACATCAACAGAGTAACGAACAAACTAAGTTTAAAATGATATAACTTAACATTACATAGCATACTGTTTTAATAATCGTTGTCTTTTTCTATTTATTTTAGAAGTACGTAGTATATCGGTCCACTCAAAAAGAATTCAACTATTTCGAAGTGGGGTACTCTAAATATAAGTGAAAAAATGTATTCGTGCAGGGAAGTGCACAATATACTGTGCGTTAACTTAAAAAATTGGCACAGAAATATTTCTGACTTTCACCAACACTAAACGTCTGACAAAATTACAAAAATTAAAAAAATGTGTAAGGTCTGGGGACTGAACCGCGGACCTCGTCTAAGACGAGGCAACGCATAGACCACTGCGCTATGAAACGGAATTGGTTTGTACTAGTTGTGTAGTGCATTAAGACCCCCTGGTTTTAGAAACTACCAACGTCTCACTATTTGGTCCGTCCAAATAGTGCCAGAGATCCACAAAACTTACATGAAGAAAAGGAGAAAGTTTTCTAATATAGGAATAAAAAGTTTTTTATGTCGGCATAAGCCACAAACAATCGTTTCTAACTTAGGACTGCTTTTAAATGTTTATAGATTTTGGTGGCAAAAAGAAGTCGGATCGAGATTTGAACTCTTGACCGACTGTTTCCTTAGCAAGCAACTTAACCGCTAAGCTACAACATTACAATTGATTCAATTTTACTACAAACGTAATTTGGAATTTTAAATAATTGTTAAAATATGACTGCAAGAAACCTTTTACAAATTGGATGAACGTTTGGTCCCTCGATTGTCCATTCAGAATCTTAATTCTAGTTTTATTTAATGTGCGCTAAAGTTGGAGGTCAAGTTCATACACTGATGTCCTCATTAGCTATTAACAAAGCGGTTAATAATCAGCATATCCTATAGATAAACTTTCAAGACGGATTACTGGCTCAATTCGTATTTCAGAAATTTAAAATTAAATGCACATGAAGCGCGCTAAAACCAGACACAGAATGCATATGCGGATGACCCCATAAATTGTTCCGTAAGTGATTTATTATTAACAAATCCAAAAAACAAAGTATTTAAAGCCAATTGCTTGCTCAATTCGTAAGTCAGAAGTTTAAAAATAACTGCATCCGAAGCGCGTTAAAATTTGACATAGACTGCATATACGGATGACCACATAAACTGTTCCCTGAGTGGTTTATTAGCAAGAAACAATAATACCAAACTTTGGGAGCTGATTACTCCATCATTTTTAAACACAGACACGTCAAATAAATTGCATTAAATGCGCGCTTCAATTACACGTCGAATACATCTACGGATGACCACGCACCGTGTTTAGCCGCTGCAATATAATTTAATAACCGAATTTTAAAACTTTGACCAATAATTACTCCGTCAATTTTAATCTCAGACTCTCGAAAGTTGTTTTTTCGGAAGCGCCCGAATTTTGGCGAATTTTCGGGTACCCGGATGTCTGTGTAACTATAACTAATCACTCAGAATTTAGTTCTCGACCTATATTTTATGGCCTCCCGGATGTCTGTGTAACTATAACTAATCACTCAGAATTTAGTTCTCGACCTATATTTTATGGCCTCCGACAACAACAACAAAAAAAAGCTATGACTAACAGATCTATGACTACCAGATAACTATTCCTACGAAATAACTATAACAAATAGATAACTATAACAACTCGATACATATCACAAATACATAACTATGAGTAATCATATCACCATGACAATACAGATGACTATGAGTACCAGATAACTATGCCTACGAGATAACTATAACAACCACATAACTATGTCAACTAGTTAATTATGATGAATACATAACCTTGTCAACTAGAAACCTATGACAACAGTATGAATATGTCAATTAGATTTCTATGCTAACAAAAAGAATAACTACGACAATTAGACAATTACGACAAATACAACACTATGAAGATCAATTATCACCATGACTATGATTAGTAACCCTGACGAAACATAGAAAAGAATTTCTAAAAATAGCGAAAAATCGTGCGATTTCAAAAATGTATAACATGCCTCACCTTGGATTGGCAGAAGGCAAGTTACACAGGTTTAAAGTCAAAATTCATGATTTTAAGCAGGGAGTCAATTTTTATTTCACTATTAAAAACAATTTTAGAATAACAACAAATAATCCGGCTCCGTTACGCTCTGCGTCTAAAACACCGCTTTCGAACGGTACTACTTTCAACTCCGTCCGACATGATTTGATTGGATAAAGCTGCATTGAAAATGGACAATTTTTACAAAATATTTTAAACTCCGCTTTTACTATTTTTGGGACTTTGGAAACAAACCGTTTTTTTTAAATAATTAAAGTTTTTTGGTATTTCCTGCCCTGTGATTGGATGAAAAATGACAGACGTAAATGTTGTAGATTTTAGTGAGCATAAAGTAAGACTCTAAGTAAGTTACTGTAGGCGGAAGGGTATTTTCAAGCGTTAATTTCAGAATTATAGCCTAAGTGAGGTCGCTATTTTTCTTTTCACTATAATGATTCTCCGGCGTTAATTTAATTAGCTGTTGTTCGTACGCTATAAAGCGCTTTTAATACCAAATACATGCCATAAAGAATGGTGCTCGATAAAATATTAGGCAAATACGATACCCCATATCAAAAAATACACGTACGTGCACCTATTCGAAATATGATTACCTCGGCATATATGGAAAATTTTACAGATTAATGAGCAAGAACCTCCGACGTGTCCCTACTTGTTTGTAAGTCAAACATGCGAGAGCAACGTACCAATCGAAGGAAATAAAGTTTAAACTTTAAAAAGTGACAAGGGAAAAGGGGATAATCAGAAGTTACTTTGTTATGAGACACTTTGAAACGACGTGTTTATATTTTTATGAGTGTTGTAAAAGCGTAGGTCTGTCTCCAGCTTATTCCGAAACAAAACCACAAGAATTGAACTCAAGCCGAAAGAAATAAAGTATGTGCTTGGTAAACCGACTAATAACACGACAGTATCCTGAGATAACATTTATTTGGGGATATTTAAAACCATGGGACCATTTTAGATCTATTGGGGACCGGACTTTACGAGTCTGCAGTAAATTAGAAGCCAGAATCTCCAGAAAGGAGGTGTAGCCTAGATAAATCTACTCAATATTAGGTGAAGTTGCTGCTAAGATCAACAATAACGTGAAATATACATTTTGGACGCACCTTAAAACCATGAAAACTTTACAGATAGGTTTTTTCAAACGTCTTACGTGTTTCCTGTTAATTTGAATTTGGGAAATCAAGAATTAAAGTCCAGCCGAAATAAATAAACCAACAACTTGAGAAAATGACCGGTGGAAAAGTAAATATCGAGGAATAGAAATCGTGTGAGACCATTTATAAAGACGGGACTATTACAGATAACTTATGTAGAACGTTTCACGTGTCTCTAGTCCATTTGAGGTCTTCCATATCAGAACTGAAACCCGACCAAAAGAAATATACTCAATACTTGCCGAAATGACTGCTAACATTGTAATATCGAACAATTATCTTTTTTGAACGACTTTAAAATAACGCGAATTTTACGTATCCAGACTGTCAGGAAACAAAAGGGTTGATAGGCACTATTTGGACGGACCGATTCATGAGACGTTCATCGTATTTATTGGTACTCCGCATTATGGCGGTGTACCTAACAAAACCAAATCAGTTTCATAGTGCAGTGGTATAACTATGCACCTCTCACGGCGCTGACTTGGGTTCGACTCTCGACCAGGGCAGATGCATTTTTTTTTTGCTTGCGTACGGCTTAAAAATTTTTTTTTATGACTCGTAAATAAAGCAGGGATCAGTGAATACAGATTAAACAGTCCAAAAAAAATTTTAATTGACAGTCCATGTTGATAAATTTTTTTTAGATTAATATAAATAGGCCCTATTTTGTTAGGTTTTTCTTTACTTTGTAATTTTTTTCAAATTAAAAATAATATTTCAAGGTAAGTCATTTTCAATTATTCTGTAAGCACGTTATATTTATAAGTTATGGTAGATGTCTCGAACATTTGCAGCTGGTGATAATGTTTCTTCTCGTCGTCGTACTGTCAGTACCCCTGTCCCTCAGTATGAAAGTTTCAGTAACAATCATAACAATCGCACCATTCACCATTTTGAACAACCTGAAACCAATGAAACCGAAATTTTTGATTCCGATTCATCCCAAACCAACCCAGTAATTCCAGAAGAAACTGTACATCAAAGTGAAAACAACCAAGATACGTTATACTACCAAAGAGAAAATATCGTTCCAATTCCAAGTGCCAGAGAGTTTTTCACAACAATTGCTGGTACTGAGCAACAGGCTATCAAGTACGTTTTTTTGTAAAATATGATTTTTATTTATAATTAATTTTTCTGTAATAGTTTCCTTGTGAATATTGGTGCCTTTTACTCTCCCAGTCAGCGTATGGAATGCGATTGTGGACGCGTAATGACTTTTGGTTTTGAGGAGTCAAGAGGATACCGCTGGAGATGTAATGGACGGCAATTAAACGGTGTCCGAGTCTGTAATGGTTCCCGTATACCTTTGGTCAAAGACAGTATTTTTGCTTACAAAAATACGCCAATTCACGATATCTTTGCCATTCTTTACTTTTGGTTGGTGGGAACCAAAATGGGCCAAATAGAGACACTTTCTGACTGTTCGGCTAAAACTGTTAGAGCTGTTGTGAAGTCTATTCAACGAATGTTACAACAAGATCTGGACGAGCAGTCAGATTGTTGCATTGGTAAGCTTAAATATTTTTTTAAACAACTTGAGCACTAAATATCTCTCGTTTATAGGCGGCTTGGATGCTGAAGGTAATCCAATTGTTGTGGAGATTGACGAGAGTAAGTTCGGCAAGAGGAAGTATAATCGCGGGCACCGTGTTGATGGCGTCTGGGTAGTGGGTGGAGTAGAAAAAACGGCTGAAAGAAAAATGTTTCTGACAACTGTTGAAAAGAGAAACAAACCAGTTCTTGAACGAGTTATCTCCCGGTTCGTTAAGCCTGGGTCCATTGTACGAACGGATTGTTGGGCTGCATACAATGGGCTCTCTCTACTCGATATCCAGATCGTTCATCAAACGGTTAACCATTCCGAGGGCTTCAATATTAATGGTATTCATACGAATACAATTGAAGGTAAATTTTATACAACAGGCAAATATACAATTTAAATTAAAATTATTCTTTTAAATAACTTAGGCTCTTGGAATGGTATCAAGCAAAAGCTACCCGCGAGAAAGAGAAACAAAAAGGATATGCCTTGGAATTTGGTCGAATTCATCTGGCGTCGAAAGCATTACGGTGATCTTTGGGGTGGCCTCTTGAAATGTTTGAAAGATGTAAGCGTTGGAGGAGCGTCTGATAGTCCTGATTTAACAGAAGATCTTCTTCAGCCAGGTGACACTCTTGAGCCAGAAGCCCCACCATCCGAAACCGAAGAAGAAACCGAAGTAGAATCATCAGACAATAGTTTAGATAATGATTCAGATTATAACGAGTAAAAAACTTAATAATGAATACAAATAAAAGTTTAAAATATAGAAATAAATAAACATACACATATATAAACAAACATGAAGATAACGAATACACATGAATATAAATAAATAAACATGGCAATAAGTAATTAAACATAAAAGATTGATTGAACAATTAAAATACCTAATAATTAAATAAAGACAATATTAAGTATATAATTGAACATAGTTAAAAAAAGAATAAACATGATAATAAATAAATAAATATATAATTAAGTTAATATATAAATAAATTAATAAATTAATAGATTAATAAAAGAATTAAAAACATAGTAATAAACAAACGAGCAAGGCAAAAAGTAAACAAAGTACGAAATAAACAAGTATTCAACTTAACAAATAAAACATAAATACGGAATTAAATCGTAATAAATATACACAGAACTAAATAAATAAAGGCAGTATCCAAAAAATCGTTGTAATACATCAACAGAGTAACGAACAAACTAAGTTTAAAATGATATAACTTAACATTACATAGCATACTGTTTTAATAATCGTTGTCTTTTTCTATTTATTTTAGAAGTACGTAGTATATCGGTCCACTCAAAAAGAATTCAACTATTTCGAAGTGGGGTACTCTAAATATAAGTGAAAAAATGTATTCGTGCAGGGAAGTGCACAATATACTGTGCGTTAACTTAAAAAATTGGCACAGAAATATTTCTGACTTTCACCAACACTAAACGTCTGACAAAATTACAAAAATTAAAAAAATGTGTAAGGTCTGGGGACTGAACCGCGGACCTCGTCTAAGACGAGGCAACGCATAGACCACTGCGCTATGAAACGGAATTGGTTTGTACTAGTTGTGTAGTGCATTAAGACCCCCTGGTTTTAGAAACTACCAACGTCTCACTATTTGGTCCGTCCAAATAGTGCCAGAGATCCAATGTGGACTGTTTCGAACATATTCAATTGTTAAAGACATAGAAAATCGACAATATAGCCAAGTAGTATTTTCTCTCACACTTTTAAAAGACTGACGCAATGCATATGGTTTTAATAACACCCTTTACATCAATGCTGCGAATACGACATCAAAAAATCAAGCATTCGTCCCACACTAAAAGATATTTTGAAAAAAGTATATTTAAAACAAAGGCAAAAAATATTTTTTAAAAGTCGAAAAAAAACTTTATAGACCTGAAAATAATATAAATAGTATGCCAATAGTCTGTGGTCCGTATAAAAATTATTAAAAAAAGTCTATATCATAAAACAGGTCGGATAAATAAAAGTCAGATACCTAACCTAATGTTACCTGGGCCAAATTCACAAAAGGTTGAATTGCCACAATAATTGTACTTCATATAATAATGATAGAACCATATTTTGTAACCATCTACGAAATGTTATGAACCAGGAACAATAATTGACTAGATAACCCGACTCTTGGGCAAAGAAACTTCCAAGTTGTAGAGTAAATGTTATTTATGCCACAAATCTAAACTACTAGTATTGGTAACGGTTTTAGCATAGATCAACTCTGTTAAAAACATGATATGAACTCCTAAGAGTCATTGATGAGAAAATAACTCTCCAATTGTTAGACCACAACTTCAAAGTAAGTTACAATACTTTATTAAATAAATGCTATAAACTGGGGATAACTGCAACAGTCGTCTTGATTACCAGGGCCACTGTGAGCAAATTATAGCAAACATTTAACAAAATGACAAACAAGTAGCGATGATGTTAGTAAAAGGACCCACAAATGGCCGGCCTTGTAATTTCATTTCAGAGCAACAGGTGTCCAATAATTGATACGGTTTTAGCATAGCATAAAGACATTGTACATTACGCACAATATAAGCAGATCATGAATGCACTCATTATTGACGAAGAAACAGTCTATGATACTTAAAAAACTGAGAATACTGCCAATGAACAACTTTTAAAGCAGTTTTGAATAACTAGCACATTATGTATAGTTTACGTATTATCTTCTACACGACTCCTAAAAGTTTCAAAGGATAATCTCAAGATTTCGTTCCAAGCCGAAAGAAATTAGGAAATAAAAGACTGAAGAAAAAAACAGAAATATATTTCTCAAAAGTCGTAAAAATTTTATCATGACATGGGAGTAATTTTAATGTGTTTGGAATAGGCAAATGTAGATATGCTAATATTTGAAAAATGTCTAGCTGGACAAAAAAGTGTACAAAAGGGAACAAATCATGAAATTATATGTCTAAAGACAGTTTTATTCAATGACACCTTAATAAATTAGTCTGTCATTACTTTACACATGTGTCGGCTGAATATGAGGAGTGACTATTAAGATAAAGACCAGAGCCTAAAGAATTTTTAAAAGTAACGAAATGTTTTTCAGATTTCGAGTATAGGAAAAGACTTTATTTTAATCGTGAAAAACTCTCCAACTTAGAATAGACCCTCATTTTCTTACCTGCTTTCGTTTTTTAGTACCTTTCCCTTTTTAATAGTCAATTATCTGATAATGTATTTTGATCAGTTATATTTCAACCAGGCATGACTATAGTATTAAAGAAGATCAAAAATGCTTTAATCTTGTTTAACGGTGTTCATCTACATTATACTGCTCAAGATAAAAGTTCCGCAAGTGAATGAGAATGACTTGATATAGAGACAACTTGCTATTATTTTCTAGCCTTTCATAAGCATTTGTTGTTACCCCAACTTAGTTTGGATGATCTTTGGAAATTATAGACGGAGTAGTATACGAGTAGGAGTACAGTTGCCTTTTATATCTAATTCTGATGGCCAGCATCGTTTATCAGAGCCCATTTAAATCCCTTCCCCTTGCAAAACTTTAGTTTTACGCGTATACGCCTTGTTAATAACGAATTATCGAGTAAAAAAATAATCCCCTTGTTGACCAACACAACCGAATCAAGTTCTACAAAAAAGTTGAAGGTCACTGACTGATTTTGAATAAAGATGGGAAATTAAATATTCCGAAATATTTTTCTAACAAAATCTTTAGCAAAAAAATGTGGGAGAATCGCCTCGGCCCCAGGAATACGCTGGTGGGGAAGATCACGCATAAAAGCAGTTGTGTGAAAAGTGCAAAAAAATGAAGCCGGCCGGGGTTGAACCCCTAAGCCCCGCTTTCAAAGACCGACGCTCTCCCACCTAAGCTATAATTCTGGCGGAGTCTCGTTTTAGCAGTGTAGTACTAAAAACGACTAGTATTATTAATACACGTGACTTTCACGTGACATACCATGCTATTGTATGTGCACGCCCAAAATGTGTTTCCAACTTAAGCGGACGCCTTAAACACGTGTTTTTTGGCCATATAAACGTGCTTTGACTTGTTTTGCACTTGTTTAAATGCGTGACGAGATGTTGTCTCACGTAAATACATGTTAAACTTCTTGGAAGGCGTGTTGGATCTCTGTAAGGACGTTTTATTTTGTGTTATACCCTGATATAGACGCAATTGAATGTTAAGGAAGCTTCATATCATTGGCAATGGTGTATGAGTTCTTTCTGTTCTTGTAGTAGCTATTATCACTGCGCTTTCTCCTCAGTATAGAGTAGACTGATTGACTGGGGGCTGTGATGAGTGAAAAATAAACTTGTAACGACCAATAATTGACAAGACTTGTAATTTTTGACCAAAACCAACAGTGATAATTAGCCAGAGATACATTACCATTATACGAAGACTTTTTCCATTACGCCCAACGTAAGCAGAATATGAATAGACACAATAACGAATGAAATACTTTATAAAATACCTTAAAAAGAGCAGTATTGCAAATTAAAACTTTGATGGATGGTTTTGCACGACCGCAACTACATGCATAGTTAAAGTGAGACCTTCTCCAAGTCTCCTTAAAGTTTCAAAGCAAAATATCAAGATTCCGTTCCAAGCGGAAAGAAATTGGAAAAAAGGACACATAAGACAAAAACAGAAAAATAGTTTTGAAAAGTCGAAAAAATTTTCTAAGGACATGGGAATATATTTATTTGGTTTAAAATTGTAATCTTTATGTCTACAGTTTATTTAAAAAAGTCTAGCCGGCATAATAAACTGTTTATAAATGTACTTGACGTAATAATTGAGTAATAGTAAGAGATTTATGACGGTATCACCTAAAATAAAATAGTAGCAACCTGTACAAAGAGTGAGAATAGGTAATCTGTTGGACTAGAGTAAGACTAAGTTTACGTCAAACCATTACTTGGCATTCATTAATAAAGTATTCACCAAGTATGGATATACCGGTATCAAAAACCAAAAGCACGAACAACTGTCGGATTTGTTTAAGAACATTTGAGCCTAAGTCTTAACTAAATTAGAGGTTCTTGAGTTCTTTTTCTTTCATAGATAAAAGGATGGATAAAAGGAATTACAAAGAAAAAGACCAGATATTTAATGACTTCCTTAATAGCAGAGGACTAATTAAAATAGGTAATTAGTATCTAGCGCATCTATTACACAGAATCGAAACATGATTAATTAAAAAACTAGAGAGAAGTTGCCAAAGTATTAAAATATCCCAACAGTTAATATGACAAGACACCTTGCTCGCGGAGAACAAGTGAAAACCTATTGTATAACTTGAGATATTACAAAACAATACCTAAACAGCAAACAACGTCTGTCAAGGCAAATAAGGACGGTATAGAACGAATTACTTCATAAAATAAATCTTGAAATTACAAAATCACCAAATAATAATTCCTTAGTCAACTTAACACGACCACCACATAACAGGTAGCATTAGAAGTATCTTCTAAAAACCTCCTCAAAGGTTGAAGACAAACGACAAACAATTCGTCGCAAGCGGAAAAAAATAGTGCAGGGAGGATAATTTAAAAAAAAAATTGTAAGAAGTCGAAAAAAAGTTTTAATGACTTGGGAATTACTTTAACAAGATGAGAATACACGAATTAAGGTATGGCTACGGTTAAAAAAAGTCTAGCCGAACAACAAAGGTTAAAAAAATAAAAAACACATGAAATACTATGTCTAAAGAGAGTTTTACGCAATGGCATCTAAATGAATAAGTCAGCCATTCCTTTGGAGGTATGTAAGCTTATTATGGAGAGGATGTAGCTGAATAAGAGCCACAGCCGAAAGAAATTAGAAATAATAAATATTTAAGACAAAAGCACAAAACAAACTTATCAAAAGGCGAAACAATTTTAGACCTTCCAACAAACACTGATAATGTATTCAGCATAGTATGTAGTATTTACGTAAACAGCAAAAAAGGCTAGTTACATAAATGTTTTAAAAGACTGACAAAGTCGTAGAGTATTATAATGGGCAATAGTTTCAATGGTTCCCAACTAAAGTGAATATTGATGTTGCAGACTCTACATAGCTATAAATAATATTTATAGGCGACTAAGATACTAAGGACGAAAAATAATTTAAGGCAATAGCGATTCCAACAGGAGTAAAACCGCGAAAAGAAATAGTATCGGCACGATATTGTAGTTTCCAATACGGCAACAACACAAAGGTACGAAGTAACTTAGACAACAAAGACGCGAATATAACTAACAATGCAGGACAACACGATATCATAGATACTAAAGAACCAAGACAACACAATATCTAAAACAACTTGGTAACCTGCATACCAAATGACTATGACAACGACCAAATGAAGTCAACGAAAATTAATTACACAACATAGTATCCAATACATTGAGATATCCAACGCATCAAGGTATGTAAATCAACAAGACATATAAAACGACAAGTTATATAAGACAACTAGGTAAGTATAACAACATGATATGTAGGACAACCAAATATGTAGGACAACTACATCTCTAGGACAACAACCTTACAAAGACAGCATGATTTCTAGGACAACAAAATATGCATTACAACAAGATATCCAAGGCAATAAAATATCCAAAAAGAAATGATCTCCAAGACAACAAGAACTCTAAGATAAATATTTACCAAGACAACCAGATAAGTAAGACATGAAAATAACTGTGACAACCATAGGACAAAAACAACAAGGTAACTAAGACAACAGGTAAGTACAGCAATAGCAAAACTAAGGCAACAATCTTTCTAGAACAACAGGATATCCAGGACAACATGATTTTAAGGATAACATAATCACTAAGACAACAGCGTATCGAAGACAGAAGATATTCTAGAGAGCAATGTATACAAGACAACGAGATTGTCAAGACAACCAGGTATATAATATGACATGATACCCAACACAAGAAAATAACCAAGACAACAGCATATAGAAGAAAACAAAATATACGTCAACGCCAGATCCCTAACAACATGAAAACCATAACTATCCGGAAGGCGCAACTAAGTAGGTCGGACCTCATAATATACAAGACAACGTAACGTAGTAACTAAACCACCAAATACATAAGACAAAGTTGTATCTAGAAAAGCAACATAAAAGATAACCAAGACGACAAGACAAGAATATCCAAGACAATAAAGAAGCGAAGACAACGCAGTAAGGAAGACAACCATGACCAAGACAACGAAGAATCGAAGACAACCTAGTATAGAAGACAACGGTATTCAAGACAATGAAGAAGCGAAGACAACCTAGTAAAGAAGACAACCGTATCCAGGACAGCATGATATCCTGGTTGCTACACAACTAAGACAGCTACGAAGACTAAGCAACACAATAACCTAGACAATAAGACATCCTTGACATTGATGAAAGAAGTAAAATAAGGTTACCAAGATAACGAGATTACCATGATAATAAGAAAATAAGAATACGCAGACAAGAATGTAACTAAGACAACAATGAAAGGGAAAATACAAAACTTAAAAGAAAATGATATCCATGACACCACATTAACTTAGACAACAATATATCAAAGATAAGAACGTATCGAAGACAACAGGGATATCTATGACAGCAAAAGACATATGACAACAGGATACCCAAGGATACTATGTAACTAAGAAGTCACAGGACAACTAGATAACCATGACAATATAAGTACCATGACATTAAAATATAGCTATGGATATTATCGATAACTATGACAATATTCGAAAACCATGACGATTAAAGATAAATAGGGCAAATAATGATAAACATGAACACCAGATCACCATAACAACAAAGATTATAACCTAGACAACGCTGTTGCCTACGACAACTATGTTGCCTACGACAACTCTGTTGCCCACGACAACTCTGTTGCCCACGACAACTCTGTTGCCCTCGACAACGCTGTTGCCCTCGACAACGCTGTTGCCCTCGACAACGCTGTTGCCCTCGACAACGCTGTTGCCCTCGACAACGCTGTTGCCCTCGACAACGCTGTTGCCCTCGACAACGCTGTTGCCCTCGACAACGCTGTTGCCCTCGACAACGCTGTTGCCCTCGACAACGCTGTTGCCCTCGACAACGCTGTTGCCCTCGACAACGCTGTTGCCCTCGACAACGCTGTTGCCCTCGACAACGCTGTTGCCCTCGACAACGCTGTTGCCCTCGACAACGCTGTTGCCCTCGACAACGCTGTTGCCCTCGACAACGCTGTTGCCCTCGACAACGCTGTTGCCCTCGACAACGCTGTTGCCCTCGACAACGCTGTTGCCCTCGACAACGCTGTTGCCCTCGACAACGCTGTTGCCCTCGACAACGCTGTTGCCCTCGACAACGCTGTTGCCCTCGACAACGCTGTTGCCCACGACAACGCTGTTGCCTACGACAACCCTGATGCCCACGACAACCATGTTGCCTACGACAAGGAGAGATAAAGAATAAAAGATAAATCAATTAAGGTATTAGGCGAAAATTGGGGGTTGGGGTTGAAGGGTTCAAGGGTGTCTGCCAAAAATTTGTTCAATATTAGTGCAGACAGCACCCTGTTACCAAGGTTCGGTTGTAGAAAGCGAGTTTTCAAGATGAATAAGCCTACGCACGCAAGATTTCTCCCAACAATCAGGTACCATTTCATTTCATAACCCAAAAAGTCAGACATGCAAAAGTCAAACACCCAAAGGTCAGGAAAATGATTTCCGGATCATGAATATTTAATTACCGCTCATGTAGTACCATTTTGTGACCAAATGGTCATAAAAATTCAATCCCCGCTCACGTAGTACCATTTTGTGACCAAATGGTCATAAAAATTAAATCCCCGCTCACGTAGTACCATTTTGTGACCAAATGGTCATAAAAATTAAATCACCGACTCTGTGCTACCACTGTGTGACCTATACATCGAGATAATTCGATTCCCGGCGATGTCGTACCACTGTGTGACTTAGAGACGGAGAAAATTGAATTCCGGACGATGTAATACCATGCCATAATTTTACCATGAACAGAAAAATATTAAATTGACATGTTGCCTAAAATCCTGCTAGTAGACACACACTACTGTATGTCATCGAGATCGTAATGTACAACCTCCTAACAGCCTACATAAGAAAGCCCAGTCGTAACTGTTATTATTCCTGTTGCTGGTATACTCCATTCATTGTCCCCAAAATGTGCAAGATGTCACCCAGTTACACCTAGCTGGTTCTTATATTATATGAGCCACGTAAATATCATGTGACCTCACGTGAATATCATGTGATCTCACGTGAATATCATGTGACCTCAACTGATTATGATGAGACCATAACAATGGCAAATGTAGCCATGAAAACATTGAGTCAGACAGTGATGGTAGCTGTCAGGAGGGGATACGCAAACAGGACAGATGGAAGAATACTTACAAGGACAAAGAAAGAGAGGATAATTATTCTATTTATTATAAAAGAGAGAGAGAAAGAAGAAAAAAGGAGAGACGGTTATTAGATAATATATCTGATGAAGGGCAAGAAAGAAGAGGATAGTTCGGCTACATTAAAGGTAAAAGGATTTTATAGTTACTGTATTCTGCTTAAAATTAAGCAGTGATTAGATGTAATAAGTCATTACTTATGACAGATTTAATGATTGATGGTTAAGACGTAGTATTATTATTTCTGGCCTCCACTTGACATTTATGAAGCAAGGGAGACGCATTTTGAAAGTGTATTATAACAAGCCCATGTTATTTGTATCTATTTAATATAAAAGATGTGCAGTGATCTCAAACAATAATGTTATTTGTCGAAGATGCACCTGTCATTAGTGTATGAGTCACTAACAGTATAACAAGTGCTTTAGATGTTCTCCAATTGACCTTGTATATCACGATCTCTTGTATGAACCAAACAAAAGCTTAGCATAAAAATATACTTACCTAGCTTTAAGTACACTAGAAGAGGGGCCTTAAATTCAATTGAAGCAGTATTAACATTATAAAGAAGTTATATCTGAATCGCATGCAGTGCTACTGGGACAAAACGTAATTATAAAAGCCCTTTTTGACTAGGCTCTTTTCAAGTCATTTCGTCTAAGAGACAGTAATTTCAATTCAATACAAGATAATCCTTTACTAAATGCTTAATTTGCTCTTGTATGCATGTTTGTTAAGTCGGTGCTTCGTATTTGTTGTATCGGTGCCTCTTATATGTTTCGTGTTTGCATTAGAGTAGTCTCTACTATGGTGAGATAGTTTTTTGATGCACCAGTCCTATGGTTGATATCAAAAATAGGCTATAAAGTTATCAAAGTAAAAATAACCTGTTCTCAAGAGTCAAATGATGTCCTATTTGTATTCTTATTGTGTCTAAACTAATAGTAGATTCAATCTGGACTTACGATTCAATTGTTTATTCATTTTACTTGAATAGATGTTTATCCGTGTATTCTTATTTAAGCCGAAAGAAATAAAGTAAATACACTGTGATATGACTTAAAAATGGACAATAAAGTCAAAGACTTTTTTCTGTGGCAGCTTGAAGCTTCCAAATCTTTACACATGGATTAAGAAACACTACGAACGTGTCTCCAGTTAATTTCGGAATGAAAGCTCAAGAACTGGTCTCTAGCCGAAAGAAATAAGATCAATACTTGGTGAAATGACTTGTACATGGACAATAAAGTCCAATAATTCTCTTTGTAACAGTTTCAAGCAGTAGCAACTTTACACATTTCTTTACAAGTACGTCGAGCTTGTCTGCAATTAATTCCAGATTAATAACTCAAGAATTGGACTCTAGCCGAAAGAAATAAAGTCACTACTTCGTGAAATAATGTGTAAATTGAAAATATTGTGCGAAAGAATATTTTGTAGACACTTTCAAATAGCGAGACTTCCACGGATCTATTATTTGGTATCTTGTACGTCTCTCTAAGTAGTTTCAGAATAAAAGCTCAAGAACTGGTCTCTAGCCGAAAGAAACAAAGTGAATACACGCTAAAATGACTTGTACGTGGACAATAAAGTCCAATACTATTTTCTGTGACAGTTTCAAGATTTGCACACTTTACGCATCGATTAACAGACACTAAGAGCGTGTCCCCAGTTAACTTCAGAATGAAAGCTTACGAATTGGACTCTAGCCGAAAGAAATAAGATCAATACTTGGGGAAATGAATGGTAAAATTAGAATAACGTAAAATATACTTTTTGGGGGCACTTTATAACAACCTTACCTTTAAAAGTCTGTTTGCCTTGGTCTGTTAAGTATTCTCAGTTAATTTAAAATGGAAATGTCAAGAAATGAGCTCTAGCCGAAAAGAATAAGGTCGAAGGTATAAGTTGGAACAATGCAGGAAATGTTTCTTTGGAAAATAGAATGCAACTTGACATTTCTACACCACATGCATACACGAGAATAACACGTCCGTGCACGAGTACAGCACATTGGTACACATTCAAGACAAGTGAATAATACGGCAGAGCATGTTTAAGACACAAAAAACACGTGTATAACGCGTCCGTTTAGCTTGATAAAGCATTCTATTCCTGTATATAGAAAAGCAAGGCATGTCACGTGAAAGTCACGTGTATTATTAGTTATAGGCGTATGTTGTGTTACACTACCAACGCGAAACTCCGCCAGAATTATAGCTTAGGGGGGAGAGCGTCGGTCTTTAAAAGCGGGGTTTAGGGGTTCAACCCCGGCCGGCTTCACTTTTTTGCACTTTTGACACAGCTACTTTTAAGCGTAATCTCCCTACCAGTGTATTCCTGAGACTGAGGCGATTCTCCCACATTTTTTTGCTAAAGATTTAATAAGAAAAATATTTCGGATATCTAATTACCGATTACTAGTGATAGTCGGTCAGTGACACTCAACTTTTATGTAGAACTCGAGTCGGTAGAGTTGGTCAAAGCAAGGGATTTATTTTTTATGCTATTATTCGTTATTAAGAAGGCTTATACGCGTAAAACCAAAGTTTTACAAGTGCAGGGGCCTAGCATAGGCTATGGATGCACGATCATTGCCCACCTATTTCGGCTATGAAAGGTAACTTGCTTGCTAATTGTACAGCCACTCTATGTACAAAGCCCAGAGTTCATTTAAGCTAGATTGGGTTAACACTAATGCTCAATGAAGGACATAATAATGAAAGGGGGCCTGTCCCTGTATGAATTCTCTTTCATTTACTTGTTGAACTCTATCTTGATCGGTAAAATGTTAAGAACACTTTTACGAGTCTAATTTTGAAAGTTACAGAATCATTTTTCCGAAGGCCATATTATAGTCTACAGCAGAGTCTTATTAGGATCTAAAAGAGTGGTCTACCACCCGAAAAGAAATAAAATGTCTCTCGCATCCAAACACGTCTGCATCGCGATAGAACACGACTACAACACGTCCACACGCGTGTTACATGTTCATACAGGTACAAACAAACGCGTAACATGTCAAAATACGTTTAAATGACATCAAAGTACGTGTAGAACGCGTCTGCACATGTTGGCAACACGAAAAAATAGCGTGTAAATAAACCAGCAAGGCGTGTCGTGTTATAATCATGTAGTTTTAGGTACCACTTGTCTTTTCCTATACTAGAATTTTTTTTTTTATATCTCTTGTTCTTTTAATGTAACATTTATCCCTACTGACACGAAAAGAGTAAGGAAGTAGGGAACACTCAGGGATTGGGTTTCTTTGACAGGAGATAAGTGAGAAAGGAGGGAATACTAAGGGATAGGGTTTCTTTGACACATGGAGAGTAAATAAAAGAGGAATAGCAAGGGATAGGGTTTCATTGACACGAGAAGAGTCAGTAAGGACAAGTCAGGGATAGGGGTTGCGTTTAATGAGGGATAAGTGACAGAGGGGTAGAGAGAGAGTATAAGTGTGATTAGAGGGGTAGTTTCAGGGATAGGGTTTCACTGACAGATGAGTAAGTGAGAAGACAAGAGAGGTAAGTGTAAGAGTGTGTATGAGAAGTATGAGATCGAAGGTGGGATAAGAAGGAAGAGTTAGGGATAGGGTTTCTTAGACACGAGATAAGTGAGTAGACGCACGAAGGGTAGGGTTTCTTTGACACGAGATGAGTAAGTAAGAGTGGGGGTAGAGTGGGAAAGAGTGGTAAAGTAAGGGATAGGGTTCTATTGACACGTAATAAGTGAGCAAGAGGGTAGACTTAGGGATAGGGTTCTACAGACACTTGAGTAAGTAAGAAGGGAATACTAAGGGATAGGGTTTCTTAGACACAATATAAGTGAGCAAGAGTGGTAGACTAAGGGATAGGGTTTCGTTAACACATGGAGAGTAAATAAGAGAGGGTAGAGTGGGAATACTCAGGGATAGGGTTCCACTGACACGAGAAGAGTAAGTATAAGGGGGAACACTAAGGGATAGGGTTTTGTTGACACATGGAGAGTAAATAAGAGAGTAAGACTTAGGGATAGGGTTTCATAGACACGAGGTAAGTGAGTAGACGCACTAAGGGATAGGGTTTCTTAGACACAATATAAGTGAGCAAGAGTGGTAGACTTAGGGATAGGGTTCTACTGACACGAAACAAGTGAGAAAAGGGGGGAACACTAAGGGATAGGGTTCCATAGACACAACAAGGGTAAGTAAGAGCCAGTTAGGATTAGGGGTTGCGTATACTGACACAATAAGACCCAAGATGAGCGTAGTTAGGTTGAGGGGTTGTGTACACTAACACGAGATGGATCAGTAAAGAGCAATTAGGTTTAGTGTGTACTAAAATCGCACTATTTAACATATAAAATCGCATATAAATACATTCCATCGATCCTTGATCGACAGGTACATAATATCATAACACTCATAAAAAATAATAGCATAAAAAATATCCTGAGTTATACATTTACAACTCAGGGTTACTAGATATTCCAATAGAAGATCCCATTTCGAATAATAGATTGGCTACACTGATAAAGGCTCATCAGTCATTAGTAAATACAGCCAATAATACCAAGTGAACACAAACGAGCCCATAATTTTACCCAGGCTTTAATAACTACTAAATAACCCCTTCTTTCAGAGATGAAAGGGGGATTCACTTTTAATAAGAATAAAAAAGCCTACAAGCATATTAATCTTATTCTTCCTGTTTTTTATCTTTTATTTTCCGTGTCAAACAAACGTTTTTCCACATAGTGTTTTAAGGATACAAGATGAAGTGATGGCGCAGTTAGGTTTAGTGTTTTACGGACACAAGATGAATGTGATGGCGAAGAGTTAGGTTTAGGTTTTACGGACACAAGATGAATGTGATGGCGAAGTTAGGTTAGGGTTT